>NW_027397073.1:26822715-26828186 GCF_003265705.2 Callorhinus ursinus
GGGGGGGGCCGGCACTGCGCTAAACGTTGTCTATTCAATCTGCACAGCGGCCACTTGCGGTAGGTCCCGGTATTACCCCCATTATACCGATGAGGGAACTGAGGCTCAGAGAGCTTCAAAAAATTTTCCGTAGCAACCTAACTAGTAAGCCTCCGATCCCTGAGCCCACACTTAAATCACCTCACGGGCTGAGAAGTAACGACTATTTCTTTTCCAGCCCAGAATGAAAGGATGTGATTTGGCAGAGAGAAGAGGGAGAGTGCTACGTTGTTCCGTCAGTTAACAGACAACTGGCCAGTGGGTGGGTGAGCAGCTGGTGACCCCGTCAGTCAAACAAACACGGATTCATGTCATGATTGGCTCGCCCTGAGTCAAGAGCGCACACGATGCTCTGGGGATGTGAGACCGGGGATGTCCCCGTCCCTGTCCTCAGGGCACTTACAGCCTAGACACCAGCAAACAGATGACTAGAAGACAGCCTGACGAGGGTTGTGTTTGTCATGCACATGTGCCTCTGAACACAGAGGAGGGCCTGGCTGATCTTGAACTAGGAGATGGGCAAAGAGCTGGGGACTGAAGCCTCACGGTGGAGGGCACATTTAGTGGATTTCAAAGTAAGGCTCAGGAAAACAGCATGGTGGTTTCTTAAAAAGTGGAACATGGAATTAATTACCAGCACTACTAGGTATTTACCCAAAGGATACAAAAATACAGATTTGAAGGGGTGCATGCACTCCGATGTTTATAGCAGCATTATCAACAATAGCCAAACTATGGAGTTCGATCGGTAGCGGGAGCGGAGAGCAGACCCCACAGAGCCCTGAGCAGCCCCACCGCCTAGTTACCATCACACCCCGGGAAGCCTCACATCGAAGGCACCTGCCGGTGCGGACAAGAAGGTCATTGCAATGAAGGTTTGGGGAACAGTAAAATGGTTCAATGTAAGAAACGGATATGGTTTCATCAACAGGAGTGACACCTAGGAAGAAGTATTTGTACACCAGACCGCCGTGAAGAAGAACAACCCCAGGAAGTACCTTCACAGTGTAGGAGAGGGAGAGACTGTGGAGTTTGGTGTTGTTGAAGGAGAAAAGGGTGCGGAGGCAGCAGATGTGACAGGCCCTGGTGGAGTTCCAGAGCAAAGCAGTAAATAAGCAGCAGACCCTAACCATTATAGACACGCCCCCCAGTGCAGGCGTCCTCCATACAATTCCCAGCAGAATTACCTGAATAGTGAGAGAAAGGACGAGGGGTCGGAAAGTGCTCCTGAAGGCCAGGCCCAGTGGCACCGGTTCCCACTACATGCGGAGACCCTCTGGGTGGCGACCACAGTATTCCAACCCTCCTGTGCAGGGAGAAGGGATGGAAGGTGATGACAACCAGGGTGCAGGAGAACAAGGTAGACCACTGAGACAGAATATGTGCCGGGGCTATAGACCACGATTCCGCAGGGGTCCTCCTCGCCAACGAGAGCCTAGAAAGGATGGCAATGAGGAAGATAAGGAAAATCAAGGAGATGAGACCCAAGGTCAGCAACCACCTCAACGTCGGTACCACCGCAACTTCAATTACCGACACAGACGCCCAGAAAACCCTAAGCCACGAGATGGCAAAGAGACAACAACAGCCAATCCACCAGCTGAGAATTCGTCCCGCTCCGGAGGCTGAGCAGAGCGGGGCTGAGCAAATGCCAGCTTACCAACTCTACCAGCATCCGGCTTAGTCATCCACCGCGAAGAAATGAAGATGAAATTCCAGCAATAAGAAATGAACAAAAGATTGGAGCGGAAGACCTTAAGTGCTTGCTTTTCGGCCATTGACCAGATAAATAGAACTATCTGCAATATCTATGCAGCATGGGATTTTTATTAGAATATATATAGAAAATATTAGATTTTTATTATTTTTTATTATTATTTACAGACGTCTCTGTTTGGTAATGACAAATGTGTTTTGTTTTGTTTTGCTTTGTTTTTAAAGCCTGGTTTTTCTCAATACACCTTTAAAGGTTTTTAAATTGTTTCATACCTGGTCAAGTTGAGATTTTTAAGAACCTCATTTTTAATTTGTAATAAAAGTTTACAACTTGATTTTTTTCAAAAAAAGTCAACAAACGGCAAGGTCTTAGATAAAAATAAAAATAAAAAAAACAATAGCCAAACTATGGAAAGAGCCCAAATGTCCACCAACTGATGAATGGATAAAGAAGATGTGGTATACACATACAATGGAATATTATTCAGCCATCAAAAAGAATGAAATCTTGCCATTCGCAATGACATGGATGGAACTAGAGTGTATTATGCTAAGTGAAATAAGTCAGAGAAAGACAAATACTGTATGATCTCACTCATATGTGGAATTTAAGAAAGAAAAGAGATGAACATAAGGGAAGGGGGAAAAGAAAAAAAGGAGAGAGGGAAACAAGCCGTAAGTGATTCTTAACAACAGAGAACAAACTGAGGGTTGATGGAAGGAGGCGGGTGGGGGATGGGCTAGATGGGTGATGGGTATTAAGGAGGGCACTTGTTGTGATGAGCACTGGGTTTTGTATGTAGGGATGAATCACTGAGTTCTACTCCAGAAATCAATATTGCATTATATGTTAACTAACAAAATTTAAATTAAAAAAGAAGAGTCATAAGAAAAAAAAAAGAGGAAGGGTCCTAAGAGAGCTTGCTTCCCCTCTGCTCTCTGTCCTGTGAGGACACACGAGAAGTTGGCCTTTCTACAATCCAGAAGAAGGTCCCCACCAGAACTTGACCGTGCTGGCACACTGATTTCAGACTTCCAGCCTCCAGGACTGAGAGAAATAAATTTCTGTTGTTTATAAGCCACCCAGTCTGTGGTACTTTGTTATAGCAAAGTACCAAACTGACTAAGACAGCCTTTTTTTTTCAGGCACCAGAAGACTCTGCCAACATATGGGAGGACATCATCACCAGGGAGGAGTTAACCTGACAAAGAATCAGGCCCAGTTCTGAAAAGAAGGGTCCTAAGTCCCCAAAATGATCTGGCTTCAGAAGGCAGTATTTGAATGAAGCCCAGAAGGAATAATGTCATCGTCTTTCCAGTGTGTGGTCCATCCTCCCTGCTCTCCACAGCACCTAGCCACGTGGTTGCAAAGGGTGCTATCCACCCAGGCCAGTGGGTTGGGTTGTCCTTGGACACGCCTGGCTGGACACCATGCCTTCTCACCCGAGTAGTACCCACTTGCCCAGTGGGTACTGGGCCTCCCTCCCTCCGAGCTCCCTGTGAAGGGGCTGCAGGTGTGGGGGCTCTGAGAGACCCCGAGAGGTTGGGGCTCTGGGGGTCTGTCCCGAGGGAACCTGTCTCCGCCTCCCAGCTGCAGCAATTTGAACTGCTTTGCGGCAGAGAGAAGTCAGCAGGACCGAGCCTCTGCGAGTTGCTGGTCACTCGGTAGACTAGTTGGAGCATGTAGCGAGGCTATGATGACTTGCCATGGCAGACTGAACATGCGCATCTAGGCTTGCTCCCTTCCAAAGTTCACTACAACTAATGAAAAGATTTTTTTTTTTTTTTTTAGGACATAAACATACAAGGTCAGAGGAGAGAAGACAGGAGCTTACAGTGACATATTGGCGGGAGGGGGGGGGCTGGAAATGGACAAGTGGTAACTGGACATGGGCAGCCCCAAGGGAGCAAAATCCTAAAACCAGAGGGAGAGAAATTCAGCCAGGATCCAATTCCACTGCAGAGTTCTCGGTGCGCCCAGGCGCTAACTGCCACAGTGCCCTGGGAGGAGCTGGGGGGAAGGGGGCTGGCGGAGACAGGGAGACCTGGGAAGCTGCCCGTCCTCCAGGCCCCTCCCCAAATCCGCAGTGCTGGACACCTGTCCTTCTCCCTCAGGGCAGGGGCTGGAGCTTATTCTCCGCAGAAGTTAAAGCAGAGAGGAGAGTCTTCAGGCAGGGATTCAGTCTTGGCCTACCTACCCTCCAGTTCTCCTTCCCAACCCAGCTCCCACGGGACTGGCACCGGTCTTTGCTCTCCAGGCAGGAGATCAGAAGACAACTCTCTGGGCATTTGACCATCCAACAGGAAAAACCTAAATAAAGACATTGACCCAGAGGATCCCCAACAGAAGGTCCACCAAGATCACCCTACAGTGAGGCTCAAAGTCAAAGTGCCCCAGTCACTACTCCCTCCAATGAGCGCTCGCGTTCCTCCCCGTTCACCACTATACGTAATTATGAGCAGACAACCAAAGATTACCAGACTTCCTAGAAAGACCTCTAATAAGGAATCTAGAGACCAAAGGAACTGAGGCAGCAGAAAAGATAAAAAAGATTTTTAAAAGATCATTAATATCCCCAGAGAAATAACAGACATTGCATACTCGAATGGAAGTGTGTTTTTTTAAAAAGATCATTTAGAGAACAACAAAAAAAGACTGATTAGAAATCCTAAACATGTGAACAGACACGGGAAACTCAGTGGGAGCCCCTGAATCTCCCATGATTCCACAGGGAGGTTTGCTGGGGCCAGGGTGCAGTTGGTCCCAGGGGAGGGACCTCCTCCTCACGGGGTCTCCCTCTCATAGGCAACTGTAGGAAAGCAGTTTTGTCAAGGGGGTAATCATAGGCTATTGAGGCACCAGGCAGACTGGATTCAGGGTACCTGATGTTTGCCATTGCTGGAGATAGGGGCCCTGGCTTAGGTCTAGGCAACCCACAGTGAGTTCCCAAGGTCTTCTTAATAATTCTGCACCATGGGGGACGCCTGGGTGATTCAGTGAGTTAAGCATCTGACTCGATTTCAGCTCAGGTCATGATCTGAGGGTCGTGAGATGGAGCCCTGAGCCTCTGCACTCAGCACAGAGTCAGCTTGATATTCTCTCCCTCTGCGTCTGTCCCTTCCCCTGCTCATGCTCTAAAGACATGCATACATAACATAAACAAACTCTTTAAAAAGTAATAATAACAATTCTGCACCATGGGAGCACCTGGCTGGCTTAGTCGGAGGAGCATGTGACTCTTGATCTCAGGGTTGTGAGTTCAGGCACCATGTTGGGTGTAGGGTTTATTTAAATAAATAAAAACTTTAAAAAAAGAATAATAATTCTGCACCATGAAGACTGAATAGCCCACTGAGCTTCCAGCATAGTGGCTGGAAGCAGTCCCATCCCAGTGTAGATCACTAGGAGTTTTCAGAATACTGAGAACAGGAGAAAATCTGGTCAACTTCCAGGGAGAAATGTGGGGTCAGTGCTTCTAATGGATTTGAACCTCTCAGCAGTCATACCGGCAAAGAAGATGATGAAGCAAGGCCCTCGATATTTTTTTTAATTTTGTTATTGTTATGTTAATCACCATACATTACATCATTAGTTTTTGATGCAGTGTTCCATGATTCATTGTTTGTGCATAACACCCAGTACTCCACGCAGAATGCGCCCTCCTTAATACCCATCACCAGGCTAACCCATCCCCCACCCCCCTCCCCTCTAGAAC
>NW_027397073.1:26828286-26847921 GCF_003265705.2 Callorhinus ursinus
TTTTTTTTTTTTTAACATATAATGTATTATTTGTTTCAGAGGTACGGATCTGTGATTCAACAGTCCTGCACAATTCACAGCGTTCACCACAGCACATACCCTCCCCAATGTCTATCACCCAGCCACCCCATCCCTCCCACCGCCCACCACTCCAGCAACCCTCAGGCCCTCAATATTCTAAAGGAACATGATTTCCACCCTTGTATTCTATGTCCAGACTAATTATTAATCAGGTAGGAGAGGAGTATTTTTCAGCCATGCAAAGTCTCCAAAGATCACCAGCGCAAACCCCTTCTCAGGAAGCTACTAGAAGTTGTTCACCACTAAAACCAAGAAAGATGGATGCAGGAAACAAGAGATCCAACCAAAAGAAAAGTCAAAGGCATTTTCTGGAGGTTGACAGAGGGAGACTCTGGAGGGCAGACAGACCAAACTGGAGTGGTCATCATCATGCCTTCTGCTGCTATCCATTGTTCGCCAGACAAGGTGCATTACCAGAGCAAGAGCGTAAAAAACCGAGGAAGAGAAAGCCATGAGATCCAGGACGCACAGACCCCCAACTCCAGAGAGAGGCAAAGGGAATTTTAAGGATGACAGCAAAAGGAAATCCCAAGACAAGCACTGGGTAGGAGGCCTGGAGAACAGCAAATCCAGACTGAAGGAAAACGAAGGTCTCCAGGAAGGACAGCTCCAGGGAAAAAACTGGAAACGATGGATTACCTCCTATGACTGACCTTATGGACAAGAGTACTATGGAAAGAATATGCAATGGCTATAAAGAAGGGTAAGCAGGGGCGCCTGGGTGGCTCAGTTGGTTAAAGCATCTGCCTTCGGCTCAGGTCATGATCTCAGGGTCTTGGGATTGAGCCCCATGGCAGGCTCCCCGCTCAGCGGAGAGCCTGCTTCTCCCTCCGCTGCTCCCTTTGCTCCTCCCCCCACTAGTGCTCTTTCTCTCTCTCTCTCTCTCTCTCTCTCTCAAATAAATAAATAAATAAATCTTTAAAAAAAAAAGAAAGTTAGACAAATGAAAGTAACAAAGCAATTATTAACTTTGGGGAAAACAAAGGCCAAAGAAAACAGAAAGGAAAGAATAGCATGAATTACAAAGCTCAGCTGTGAAAAATTTTCACATAGGCATAATACTGTAGACTCTGAATGTTGACTTAAATTATAAAATAACCATATTGGAGGGGTGCCTGGGTGGCTCAGTCGGTTAAGCGTCCGACTCTTGATTTCTGCTCAGGTCATGATCTCAGGGTTGTGAGATCGAGCCCTGAGTCTGCTTAGGATTCTCTCTCCTCCTCTCCCTCAGCTCCTCCCCTCACCTCACCCTTTCTAAAAAAACAAACAAACCCCAAAAACATATTGGAAAGTTGGGGGAGGGGAAGGAGAGAGGACATTAGTGTAAGAGCATTAAACTTCATCTATCATAATAAGAAATCAATTAATTAAACCTATAATTAAGTAATCAAAAGCAGCATAGGCATATTCTTCAGACATATAGGAATGAGTAAATTCCAGAAGAAACAGTAACGGAGTTTGGTGGTTGCCTTTAAGGAGGAGAACTAGTAAAGTAAGGAAAGGTGGAGCAAGGAATCACCACACTGTCATAAGACTTTTAGCACTATCTGACTTTCCAAATGTGTGTATGCATCATATTGGCTTTTAAAATCAATTAAACAAATAAAAGTACAGCAATATTGGAAGGCTATGACTTGGAAATTGTTCCAATGTCTATTTGTAAGCACTGTACAAAGACTCATGCATTTGCTCTTACTTAATAGCTTTGCATCGGAGCTTCTTCCCAAGAGAATGAATATTTCCAAGATATACAATAAGCATTTGTGGGGTGAACAAATGAACCAACAGATGAACTAACAAGCAAGACAGCCACCAGAAGTAAAGCATAACATACTCATAAGAATTCATACTCATGGGGGCGCCTGGGTGGCTCAGTTGGTTGAGTGTCTGTGGATTTTGGCTCAGGTTGTGATCTCAGGGTCATGAGATGGAGCCCCATGTGGGCCATGGGGCCATGAGAGATTCTCTCTCCCCCTGCTTGTGTGGTGCTCTCTCTCTCTCTCTCTCTCTCTCTCTCTCTCTCAAATAAATAAATAAATAAATCTTTTCTAAAAAAGAACTCATACTCATAAGATGCTGGTGCCATGTGGACAGATGCCGTCTTTGAGGGGCCACGGCAGACTGTTGCACATGACCAGGTGGCCTCTCGGTGAGAGAGAGGTTTCCTGGAAGCTGCCACTCTCCATAGGAGGTCTGGCGGTACCAATTCCAGGCCCAAGTGGGACAGCTAACCCCATGGCTTCAGTGCCTGTGTCCACAGGAGCTTGGGCTTTGTTAGTAGGATGACTTCGGTAGAAAGAAATCAAGACTCACCTAAACCACCTTAAGAAAGGAAGACATAATGGTCAGAAAGTGTGAGGACTGACACTGGAACAGGACAGGACAAACAGGGAAAGCCCCCAGGGGCAGCTCTGGGGACCTCCTCCTGTCTGATGCCACTCTTTCCCTCACCTTCTCTCTGGGTGGGAAGCGGACATTGTCGAACGTCCTTGCTACGTTTGGGGGCATTTCCATCCTCATGAGCCCTCCTCCCCACAGCCAAGCCCACAACCCTGGCCTCCGCAGCCTCCTTGCAGGTGACATAGACTCCATTATTTAGTATCACTCACACCAGGCTCGGAGCAGACGTGAGCACCTGAAGAAGAAAGTACCAGATGGCACAGGCATCTAGCTTGGGGACAGTGGCACTGACTTCCTCTAGGCGGGGGCCATCCTTCCTGGGAGTGGAGCCTCAAACCTGGTTCCTAGCTCTCCAGGTGATTCTGCATGGATCTTGGTTTAGGTTCCCCAGAGTAGACAGTGATTCAAATATTCAAGTGTAACTAGTAACTATTTCTCCTGGGAAATAATGGAAGAAGAGAGGAAGAGAGGGACGCCTGGGTGGTCCAGTCGGTTAAGGGTCTGCCTTCGGCTCAGGTCATGATCCCAGGGTCCTGGGATCGAGTCCCACATCAGACTCCCTGCTCAGCGGGGAGTCTGCTTCTCCCTCTGCCCCTCCCCCTGCTCTCTCTCTCTCTCACTCTTGCTCTCTCTCAAATAAATAAATAAGATCTTTAAAAAAAGAAGAGAGGAAGAGAGCTAGAGAAGGAAGTTAATAAAGTATGTGTTAGCGGGTGTGGTGGGTTGTTTCATGATCCCCTTTCGTGCCATCCAGTACCCAGCATGCTCCCCATCCAGGGGGAAGTGTACTTCTCCAGCCCGTGGATCTGGCCAGCCTCAGGCCTTGTTTAGACCAATAGAATAGAAGTGGAAGAGGCACGGAATGAGTCCTGGAGCCTAATGAGGCCTTGCAGCTTCTGCCTGGGCCCTTTCTGAACACTGCCCTGAGACTACCTCACCAGGAAGCTGGTCTAGCCCTAGTGGAGGATGAGGGGTCACATGGAGGGAAACTGAGGCCCCCAGCCAACTGCCAGACGTACGAGGCTATTTTGGACCTTCTTTCCTATGGAACACAGCTGCCCAAGATGACACCAACTGCAGAGTTGTCATCCAACCCACAGAAGCATGAGAAATAATTCATCATTATTATTTTACACCACACAGTTTTTGGATGGATGGTGCTCCACAGCAATAGATAACTGTTATATCAAGCTGGTTACCGCTCAGGGCAACTGGAGCTCAATCCTTGGGGAGAGCTCTGGAGAGAGTGTGGAACAGGCCTCAGAGTTAGCTCAGTTGAGGAAAGGGGCCTTTCTGACCAGCTCCCCATCCATCATTGGCTCAGAGCTGCTTCCAGGGGCATGAACTCACCAGCACTTTGGGTTTGCCCTGCACTCGGGCCCAGTGCGCTCCCTGTGGTCAGAGATCCAAAGACTGTCACCATAAGCAGACTTGATGAGTGGCCGTGAATGCAGAGGGGTCTGGGCAGGGCACTGACAGGGCCTGCTAGAGTGTGTATCCCAGTGTGCTTTTCAGAAACTTCTTTTCAGTTTAATCGGGGAGTGTCAGTGCCTGGTGCTTACATCCTGGAGCCCTGACTGATGAATGTGTGTCTCCATTCCAATCCTTCCTGCCTACCAGCTGACCCAGCCCATCTCTAATCCAGAGTCTGGATTCTGGAGGTAGCCACGTGGATTGGCTCTGCACACCACCATGGCCCCTCGTGGGCAGAGCCGCTCCAGTCAGATGGTAACCAAGTGACCCACACATGGGCTGCCTGCAATCAGGGGCCTGCTTGGACCAGTCAGGGTTCAGCTACTTTCCTGAGCAAGGCCATTGAGTATGTGCAGGTACTATGACTGATCTGCTCCAACAAGGTGGGGCAGCCATTGGTGTCTGAATTCCTGCTCCCGCCCCATCTCATGGCTGGGACATGGCCCATTGTGCCTCAATTTGGCGCCTCTGGGGCATGGAGCCCTCTGTCTATGGTGGGGCAGAACTAAGGAGCTCCTGGTGCCTGAAACACTTGCCCCATCCCTCCATCTCCCCCAAAGAGCCACCAGCCCCTTGATACCACTTAGAAGTGAGATGTTATGCCTGCATCCCCCCATTGGAAGCTGAAATGCATTTTCTCAAACAAACCACACTATAAAAGGTGAACAGGGCAATTAACATTGTATTGCTAATGATAAACTGCAGGAACATGATGAGTTAAGTAGAAATTTGTGGACTGACCTGAAAAACCACCACCATTTATAACTTGGTTTCTATGGGAAAACGCATTCTGAGTTCCAAACAACTGGCTTACATAGAGATTTCTGGAACACAGCCTGGTCACCACAGTGGGAACTGTAGGTGGCTTCTCAGTATACCCAATTAACATGGTCATTGTGGGTAGTTAGTAGTGGGTTCTTGCTCCAGGCTTGGAGAGCCCTGAGCGAAGCTGGGAGATATTTTGGGCAACCTGTGGGGTACCCCAGGTCCCTATGAAGCTGGAAGGACATCAGGGGGTATCTGGTCCCACACGCTACCCAGGGTAACATTCCTGACAGTCACTGCTTACACACTCCCCGCGTCACAGAGATTTTATAAGGCTAACTATCACTGGCCAACAATTCTTTCTTCTACTGAGCAGAAATCTGCCCTCCCATCCCGATTCCACCACTGGAAGTTCTGCTCATCCTTCAAACCTTGCTCAGGTTTGAACGTCTGTGTGAAGCCTCCCCTAACCTCCATCTTCCTATGCATGAGTTAGAGTAATACTAGCTGCTGTAATAAATAAACCTCAAACATTTCAGAATATATCGCTCCTTATCCAATAGTGAGTGTCTTAGCTCGGGCTGACCATAGACCGGGCAACTTAAACAACAACATGTATTTCTCCCAGTTCTTGGGGCGGTGAAGTCCCATGATCTACAGGTGCTGGCAGATTCAGTGTCTGCTGAGGACCCGCTTTCTGGTTCATGGATAGCCACCTTCCCTGATGTGTGCTCACATGGCAGAGAGAGATGGTCTCTCTCGGGGCTCCTCTTATAAGGGCATTAATCCCATTCATGAGAGCCCCACCCTCATGACCTACTTACCTCCCCAAAGACCCACCTCCAAATACCATCACAGTGGAGATTAGGGCCTCGATATATGAATTTTCAGGGGAGGGGGTAACACAAACATTCAGTTCCCAACAATGGAGCACCCATTGTTGGGATGCAAGCAGCATTTCCCACCTAGTGATTTAGGGTCCCAGGCTCCTACAACCGGCCAACCCGCCATCGGCAGCTAGGAAGGAGAGGGGTGAGAAGGCATACCTGCTTCTTAACAGCCATCCCTCTACTCAGTGCCTTTGGCAAGAATGAGGCCCATGGCCCCACCCACAGGAAGACAGAGCAGAGGTCTGGAAATGTCATCCATAGCTGGACAGGTGTTTCTAGTGACAGCTATAGACCAAGGAAGCAGAAGTACAAAGATGGACACAAGTTCTCTCTCTCTTTACACACACACACACACACACACACACACTCCAGGCCTGCTCTCGGCTGATACACGATTCCCAGCCAATCTGCTTGTGCTCAGCCATACACTGAGCTCCGTCTTACTGAGGCAGAAGACGGGACCCATCCCCCTGCCCCACCCTCATCCATGTGTCTCTGGGGTCACAGGACACCAAGGGGGCTGAAAAGGAATGCTCTAGGCATCCCTTCCCCCCACTGGAGACATAATGGGAACAGAAGCCTTTCCGACAAGGGCAGGACCTACCTGCACCCGCACAAGCTTAAAAGAGAGGTGAAATGTTCCCTGTTGGCAGTTGCCAGCGGTCCGCCCGTGGGAGCTGCGCTGCCGAGGCCTCAGGCCCTGTACGAGAAAGAGGCGAACGCTAATCAGCGCTCACACTTCCTGGGCACGCAGGATGTGCCAGCATTGTTCTGAGAACTTGACACTGTTAACTCCACCTTCTTTCAGGCTCGGACTGAGTTCTATTATTATGCTGTAGATTACAGACGGGCACAGGCACGTTGAGGCACCCAGGCTGTCACTTGCCCAAGGTCACAGAACCGGAATGCGGCGGAGCTGAGCAACAACCCCAGACTTCGGCTGCAGAGCCAGCTTCAAGGAACCCCTGGCCCCTGCTGCCCAGCTCGGAACAGTGCCTGCGGGCCCCCAGGCTTTCGCCCCTCTTTATAAAGCCATCCCAGCTCCCTTCTGTTTAGGGCAAGGAGGAGAGGGGAGGGAGCTTGAAGACTCCAGGCCAGAGGCTAGGACGGTTCCTCCTTGGGTCCACCCCACTCCCATCCCCTCCCAGGGTGCCCCAGTCAGCCACCTGTCACCCCAGCACCACAGAGCAGCTGTGCCCTGGAGGCCAGCACCTGCCCCTCCCATCGAGAAGCCCCAGACTTGGAGGGGGGGCGGTGAGCAGCTAGGCAGGAGACTCCTCCTGGGGTTTTCCGCTTTTCGGCAGCAAATGACGTTCCCTTCCCCAGCCTGAGGCCCCTCCCCGCTCCAGCCCGCAAGGATCCTCCTTCCCCACCTGCAGCAAGCCTTCCACCCCTCCTCCTTCCCCCCAACCCGCTGGGAGGCCAGGGCTGGGAGCCTAGTTCCCACCTTTCCCAGGATGGGAGGGCCCCCAGGGAAGCTGCCTCCCAGAGCTGACCCCTCACAGGCTGGGAACCCTGGAGTTCCTGTCTCCTCTGTCAATAACTGGAAAAGAGCTCAGAGGGCACATCCCCATTTGGGGGTTCGGTTTCCTCATCTAGTGAAAGGGCTTACTACCCTCGGTCAACGCCTCCTGGGGCTTCTCTTGGCGTCAGATCCTTACTAACCTGGTGCCCTCAGCACAGCCACCCTTAAAACGATTTGCTTCTCTAGCAAAAAACAAAAACAAAACAAAACAAAAACAAATTCCCATGTGTGACATTCTGCAGCCACGAAAATGAATGTCAGAGAAAACAGCTTCATATCATGTCTCTGGTGTCTGTCGGATTGGATGGGGGCCCCCAAATGTGCGGTGATGATTGGGTGGAAGCTGGAGGCGTAGGGGCGGTGGGTGGGGGGGCAGTTAAAAGATTCACCTGAGGGGCGCCTGGGTGGCTCAGTCGTTAAGCGTCTGCCTTCTGCTCAGGTCATGGTCCCAGGGTCCTGGAATCGAGTCCCGCATCGGGCTCCCTGCTCAGCGAGAAGCCTGCTTCTCCCTCTGCTTCTCTCTCTCTCTGTCTCTCATGAATAAATAAATAAAATCTTTAAAAAAAAAATTCACCTGAGGCAGAACACAGGAGATAGAAGTTTATTGAATGATTGAATGCCCCAGCAAGCATCCCAGGCAGGCCAAGGAGGAGAGGCCGCTGCCTACAAGAAGGCAGAGGGTGGCGGCTGTATTTAAAGGGGAAAGGTGGGGCGGTATGGGGAAGTACAGGCTTTTCCCTTTTTCAGTAACTGTGACTGGTTGTGAGTAGCCCACTGGTCAGTTAGGGCCTCTGGATATTTCGAGGTGGGTCACCTGCTGGGCCCATGTGTATTCAGCCAGGTGGCTGTGGGCCCTTGTGCCTTGGTCAAGTTTCCATCGCTCAAGCCTGTTGTCTAAAAGTGGACTCTCCGATATCTATACCTAAAAATAAAAAGCTACCATAATGCTAATCAGGTGGAATAATTATGGGGAAGTTCTAATTTTTGATGTGTGTGTGTGTGTGTGTGTGCTTTCAGCTTTTTAAAACACACTTTCTACAGGTATTTGTTACCAGATTGAAATTTTTTTTCAGGTACTTAAAACCCTAATTTCACTGTGTTCATCCCCCCACCCCTAAAATACCGAAGGCTCTTTCCAGCCGACATAATAACATCAGTGAGAGACCTTTCATGCTGGAAGCATCTGGGGCAGTGATTTTTAACTCTTTGAGAGCCACAGCTCTCTCAGATGGAAACCATGGGCCTGTCTCCAAAATGAAAATACACACAGATGCAAATCTCATGTGATCTGGCAGGTTCTTGGACTCCACGAAGTCTGCCCATGAACTTCAGGTTAAAAGCTTCTGCCTGGAGTTCACCTATCCTCATTCACTCCAGAGCTGTGTAGTATCCCCCAGGGTGGATGTCCTGGTTTATTCAACCAGCCTCCCTGCTTTGATATTTAGACAGCTGCCTCTGTCTGAAAATCGCAAATCCCGCCGCTCTGAGCCGCGTGCTGAGCTATCTCCGAGCTGTGGAGGTGAAGCTAGGTAAGCCCGCGCAGCAGGTCTCCGGGGTGAAGGATAAACGTACACACGGGTTCCTTAGGTCTTGACAAATCCTTCTCTGTGGGTTGTGCCATTTGGCCTTCCCACCAGCACCGTGTAAGACAGCCCATCTCCCCATAGCCACGCTAACAGACTGGATCGTGGAGCTGCTACATTTTTGCCAGTCGGAGGAGTGAGAAATGGTATCTCAGTGTGGTTTAAATCAGCATGTTTCTTAATATTTTTATGTTTAAGGGCTATTTTTGTGTTTTGTGTGTGAATTGTTCATATCTTTTGTCCATTCTACAGAGTTTTAAATGTCTTTTATTCCTTCAATTTTTAAACGTTCTTTATATATTAGGGATATCTCATTTTCTTATTACTGATTACTGTGTGGCACCTACCTTCTCTGGGCCAGGCCCCATCTGGGCGACTAGGGGTCCTATGCCTGCAGTAGTCATAGTTTAGAAGGAGAGAAGAATTCCGCACAGTGTCCTGAGGGTTTCATAGAGACATGAAAAAAGTGGGAGGAACTTCTCTGCTTGCTGGCATCCAGGAAGGCTTCACAGAGGAGGTGACTTTTAGAAAGCTATCCAAACTATAAAAACATAGAAAGGCAAACAGACGCACATGGGGGAAAGGCTGGGAGAGAGGAGGGTGTGGCCGGGGCTCCAGGGCCTTTTCCAGCACCTTCTGACCCCTAGATTTGGAGGCGGAGCTCTGACACCTTGTACTCAGCCGTCTTCCTGGGCCACCCCAGCATCCTTCCACGGAGTCATAGTTCTGCCTGACCTGTGGTCAGCTAAGGCCTGCCAAGCTGTCATGGCTACGCTTATCCTGGTTGGTTCGAGCAGCGGGGGGCAGTAGGTTTGTTCTTTCCCACTGTGGATGTTACTGCTCAGCTATCTCAGGCATGATGCCCCACTCCAGGTTCAGCCGCAGCCCTTGGCCTCACCCCCGTTCAAAGGTGCTGAGAAAGGCTAATTAAGGGAGTGTGCCTGGGAAGATGGTCTCACTTGTCTCCCTGCAGATCAAGGGGTCCAAATCAGCTACCTTTGCTTTCTGAGACCATATCTCCTGTCCAGCCAGATCAGCCCCTGGCTTCTAGCACTCACCTCCTCCGGGGAGCCTCCTGGACTAACACCCCTGATCACAGCCTACCATGCAAAGCCTCCGTGCGGGTTCGTATGTTTGGTGATATTTGATCTGATCTGTGATCAGAGTCATCTAGGCTACGAGAATCCTCTCCCTCCTCGGAGCTCTCTAGAGCAGGTGCACACAACTCTCCATTGTCGGTTCTTCTCTTTTCCACCTGGCTCAGGCCCCACCATTCCGTACCCTCACGTGCTACAAGTCTGAACCTCACTAGCAGCACTTTCAAATGGCGCCGACCCCAGGAGAGTGTGGCCAGTGACAGCTCACCTGTGACACATTCCTCACTGAGCCCTTCCCTTCGCTTATGCAGAGACTCGCTGCCGCTTCGGCTTTAAAGTACGTTTTAGGGGCACCTGGGTGGCTCAGTCGTTAGGCGTCTGCCTTCAGTTCAGGTCAGGATCCCAGGGTCCTGGGATCGAGCCCCGCGTCCGTCCCTCCGGCTCCCTGCTCCGCGGGGAGCCTGCTTCTCCCTCTCCCACTCCCCCTGCTTGTGTTCCCTCTCTCGCTGTGCCTCTCTCTGTCAAATAAATAAATAAAATCTTTAAAAAATAAATAAATAAACTACGTTTTAAAGACAACGTTGTACCTGCCCTTTGTTCTGTAAGCCCTGACATGGCTTTTGACAAAAGGGGGTGGGGAATATGTCCTCAAGAAATTATAAATCAACACATTTCCCATTTTTGAAAATTGTATAGGCCTTATGTTTTTACATGAAAGAATATACATGTTAAGTAAATCCAAATTATTCCCAGAAGAAACATCCAGTGGTGATTTGTAAAGAGTGTTCCTCCCTCCCTCTCCCTCCCTCCTTCTGCCTCCTTCCCTCTCTCCCTCCTTCATGTTCCCTCTCCCTCCCGCCCCTTCCCTGTCCCTCCCCCTCCCCTTGTTCTCCCTCCCCTCCCTCCCCCCCCGCCCCTTTCTCTCCCTCCTTCCTTCCCCCCCCCTTCCCCCTTTCCTTCGGACCCCGCTCCCTCATCTCTCTCTCTCTCTCTCTCTCTCTCTCTCTCTCCCTCCAGAGGGCACCTTCCTAAGAGGTTTCCTGTTTTTGACACATGTACATTCTTGTTTGGGCCACATGTAGTTTTAATTAATGTAACTGGGTTGTGTTATAGCTCTCACTCTGACTTTTTTCTCTTGGCTCAGTTTTAAGCTCCTCCATTCGGCCGTATGTACATCAAAGCTGTTTCCTCTTGCCACGTGCGTACAGGGCACACGAGACAGGCCTGAGGGTAGGGCAGGAGGATACAGCACACAGGACCGTGCGGGTCCAATGGCTGATGGGATAGGGCCCAGCCAGGGCCCCAAACATGGGATTCGTCGGACCTAATCTCCAGCGGGGCTAGTGGCCGCCCTGTGTCCTCGCCCATCCAGTCAGGCTCAGATTAATGCCCGAGGTGCTGGCCTTTGTTGGGGGTGGGGAACGGCATGGGGGCAAGTCCAGGGTGGCCCCCCCAGGCCAGAAGCCTGCCTGTGGGCTCCCTGCCCCGACTGGCTTGAGGAGGAGGCCATGGAAGGGGCCTCCTAGCTGAGGAGACCCTCCCTTGTGGAATGGCTGAGCTTCTCCAACGCACTTGGCCCTGGCGGCCCACGGGGGCACCTACCTGGAGGAGGACTCCAAGACCCCGGGCTCTCCCCAGTCTGAGCCTGAGCACTGGAGTAAGGATATTTGAAGAATATCACCACAGGGCACTGCCCTGTCTGAAATGAAGTGCATTCGGTCCTCAACGCCTTCATGAAAATGAATTTATTAAACCTCTATCCTCCTGAACAGGCTCTTTGGTAGCATGAGGGCCTGAGCACCCCAGGGATCAGGGCTGCCAGAGAGGAGGGAAAGGGGAGGCTGGGGAGCCTGAGAAAAACAGCCTCCAGCAGCACCCTCCCAGCCCTCCCCCTTCCTTCTCTGGCTCAGCTGCCCACCTGTTCCTGTTGAAAAGGAAAGACTGTCTGCAGGCTTCCCCTGCCCCACAGGACACCCCCAGCTGCCTGCAGAAGGGACAGGGAATGGGTGACACCAGAGACTATTGCCCCAAACTGGTCTCCCCAGCCCCAGACAAAAGAGGGTGGTCCCGGCTGCTCTGAGCTGAAAGGAGATACTGGCCGGACTGGATGTCAGGATGAGTCCCTTGCCCCCGCCTGGCTTCCTGCCTCCTCCATGTGAGGCAGGGAGGGAAGCCCATCCCTGGCCTGGGCCTCGGGGAAGGGAACACTGTCTACCTTTCCCTTCACGCTTGGCTGATGTCAGTGTAGGAAGGAGGGGCAGTGGCTCACATTTTTGAGCCGTATGTGTCAAATTCTGCGCTAGATGCTTTCTGAGCATTATCACATTTCAGGTAAGGTGCTCCAGTGATTTCCATATACAGAGAAGCAGGCAGATTCTAGGGTCAAGTGACTTGCCAGGATCCAAAGGCTAGTGAAGAGGTGGGTCAGGGACTCCCCCCAGGCCGTCGGGCTCTGTGCTCCTCTAGGAGCGGGTGGCTCCATTCGGCGGCGAGCCCATCAGGGCCCCTGCAGGCTCCTGGTTACTCTCAGGAGCCCCTCTGGCCTGGTTCTCATCCTGAAACTGGGTGGGTGTCAGATTTGCCTGGAAGTTTCCAAAATGCATCTGTCTGGTCTGTACTCTGGCTTGTTTCAGAATAGGCTGGGTGGGGTGCACAGAACATAGCCGGGAACCGCAACCCCCCCCCAGTGATTCTGATGCTGCCCCCACCAGCCTGCAAGCCTGCTGTCCAGGAGGAGGGAGGCTCCAGGAGAGGTAGCCAAGGTCCCATTTCATGTTCCCAAGGAAGCCTCAGGGCTCCTGCTGACTTCCCGGCGGGACCCCATGGGTCAGAGGTTCCGCCTGGCTCCCAGCCTGGCAGAAGGGCACAGATGTGACCCCCTAATCATACATGTCAAGCATTGTGAAGCACGGGGGCAGCAAGGAGAGAAGATTCTGACCGCAGAGACTTACCTTCTGGCTCCTCCACTGGCTAGTGCAGTGCCACCGGACCTCACCAAGCCCGACCCGCCAGCATGGGCCATGTTATTCTGCCTCCTTTTCTGGAAAGTTGAACATTCCCATAATAAAAAGAGCGGGTTTTTTTCCCCTAATGGTTTGCAGTAAGGACCAAATGTAATAATGGATGCCGCGTGCGTTGCCTCTCTTCAGGCAGAAGAGATCACGGCGGGATTAACCAGCTCATCTCTAAGACGTCCTGGAAGAAGGTTTGGCAGAAGGTCAGGCCGCCAGCCCTGCCTGGGAGGAAAGGCACAGGGACCGAAAGAGAGTGACCGGGTCACAGACGTGCAGGACCGGGACAGGGGGCGGAGGGGCCCGAAGCTTACACTGCATTTCTGGGGGGTGGGAGGTGTTCTTCCAGGTAGACTCTGGAAGAACAAGAGTACAAAATGACAGATCCAAAATGGGTCCAAACCTGAAAATGTATCTAGAATGGGAAAAGAAAGCATAACAAATTTACAAATGTTATAAAGCTAAGAAATACCAAATATATCACCAAATCCAGGGAAAAAAACAATAGTTTAATGAATTTGCAGCTGAATCTACCTATACTGTACGTTACTCCTATATATATGTATATATATATATATATTTTTTTTTGGCTTATCAAACATCCTGTTTGATGACCTCTGCTTGGAACCATTCCCTAATGGTTTTCCACAGAGAAAATGCAAAAATGTTCCAGTCTTTCCTCTAGCATGGTTGATCCAAATTTGTTTGTCTATTATGGATAGTTTAGAAAAGGTTCCCGGTCACAAATGATTATTGGTATTGTCATATATATGTTTAGGATTGTCACAAAACTTGGGAAAATGTCTATCAGTTTCTTTTGTATGTGAGCTATGGGAATTCAGGGCATTTCAAGTTTTCTTGTTCAAATCAGCCAGAAATTTAAACACAAAAAAATCTGATATATCCAATTGCATGTGATTCCCACTTAAAAAAAAAAAAGTATGGTGTGTATTAGGTTAAAAAAATTATTCATGACACTTGCGAGAAAGAGGGTAAGAAAGACTTTATTGAAGCAGCCTACTACAGCAGGTTTTGTAGTAGAGGAGACAGATCAGGCTCAACCCGGCACACAAGCTGGAAACATAGGAATTTCTAGCCAAGGAGCAGGGGAGGGTCATTGGGTGGAAAATCATTCAGAGGAGCCCTCAAAGGACTCTGGTTAAGCTGACCTCACAGGACTCTTACTGAGGGCAGGCCAGGGTGTTCAGATATCACCTGGGTGCTAATGGAGGATGACAGTGACCAGATCTGGAGGCTGGGGAATTCAGGCTCAACTCACTTAGCAGGGTTCTTGCTAAAATTGGACCGTGCAAACATAAATGTGGAAGCCCAACAGTCAGGGCCCAGTTGAGACTGAGTAGACTTTGGGCAAGGAGAGAACTTTGTCAATTATAGGATCAATAAAACCGAAGTTTCTGGGGCGCCTGGGTGGCTCAGTTGGTTAAGTGGCTGCCTTCGGCTCAGGTCATGATCCCGGGGTCCTTGTGTCTTGCTCAGCGGGGAGCCTGCTTCTCCCTCTCTCTCTGCTTGCTGCTCCCCCTGCTTGTGCTCTCCCTCTCAAACAAATAAAATCTTTGAAAACAAAAGATAAACAAAAAAACCCCCAAAAGTTTCTGATTTTTATGTATCTGATAACCAGAAGAACCCATCATTTCAAACATTTCAAACCCATCATTTCTCCTGCACTACCCACATGTTCCATAGCCCAGCCTCAGAGGACAAGCTCATGTTGTCCCTGGGTGTCCTGATGATCACAGTGAGCCACAGGAATATTCCCGAAGCCGTTTCTACACTGACTATAGCTGTATGTGGCTACAAATCACATAAAGGGATCCCAGTTAACCCTAACTCAATGAACCTTCAACTCCACTTCCCCTTAGCTAGATCCCCAGCTACCCAGAGCCACTCCAACACCATCCATCATGAGAGGAGGTGACGGAGGGAAGGAAAGGAAAAGAGACAGTGGACTTAACCAATTACATTGAAAATTATCTTACTTTTGCAAATCCTATAAAACTATATGGCCATGTGCACACATTGCTAGGGCCTTCCCAGGACCCCATAACGCCCAAATTTACATTGACCGCAAGAGACCAGTGAGGCTGGCCTGGGAGCTGGTGTCCTGACTTCAAATTCCCAGGAAGACCCTGAGTGGTCCAGTTTGGCCACAGCCCCATCCCCGGACCAATCAACTCTGGCCTGATGGGCAGATGTGTATGTGCTCATGACTCGTCTTGCTGTAACTGTGTTAGATGCAGGTGGAGCAGTTTTCAGAGAAGGGAAGGAGGGGTTCAGCTACAGCCCGACAGAGGTACGGGCCCACAGGTGTGGAACCACCCTGCGGGAAGAGACAGAAGTAAATGCACCACAAAGCCTACTGAGAAGGACCTTGCCATTCCTGGACTATACTTTGTACCTTGCTCTTTTTCCATATGCTGGGAATTCCTTCTACCCGTTCCCACCTGGGCCATCCTAGAACTCAAATGCCATCTCCTCTTTGGTGGCGCCTTTGACTAATTACTTCCTAATTGTGCCTAAAGGTACTAATTATACCTTTATCTAGGTTCACCTTATAACAGTCTCCTATAAGCACTTTCATTCTGGCTAGCTTTGTCTCTCTCTCCCCAGTCAGATTGTCATACTGTGAATCCCTCTAGGGTGAAACTATGTCTCACGTTTGCAGCATCAGCTTGGAGCAATATGACAGCAGGCACGCGGTAAACATTCAGGTTACACTTATTGCAATGAAGGCCTCACTAAGTAAGTAACGGAATCCCTGTTGATCGTCTGGGGTTCAGTTCCGGCCCTCCTCCCACCATAGTAACAGTCCCATTCCCTGTCAAATGTTCGCTGAGTGCTTCCCGTGCACTCTGCCCTTGCGGGGTGCTGAGGAAGGACCCCCAGGGCAACTGCGAAGCAAGCAAAGACTATCTTAAAATAAGCACTGGAAGTTCCATCCTCACCACTCTTACGCCTGAGACTCAGATCCTCTCGCCTGGGTGTGGAGGGACCGACTGCCCGTTTTGCCTTCATCTTCTGGCGTGTCCTGAGCTCAGCTCCCCAGAGACCTGCTCCCATCAGGGTGCACATGTGGCTGGCAAACAGCTAGGGCTTAAGAAATTTCATGCAACGGAATGAATGAAGAAGCAAATGTGTGTCTATCCCTTTAGAATCCAGCCAGTCTCCCTGTGATAACACTGATTTTCCAGGAGTTCTGTGACTTTAATTATTGTATTGTGTCCCCTCATCCCCATAAATATGCTGTTATCCATCAGATTATCGGTCCTGAATCCATAAGTGCCAACTACGTGCCCTATTGTACCACCCTCCCCATCATGGGCTCCTCCGGGGCCTCCATGACAGGACTAGAGCTCGGGGACCTGCCACAGGGATGGCTCTCCGCGGTGATGTCCATCCGTTCATCCAGCTCCTGGGGAGAAACTGTTCGTATTGTTACAGACCTCGCCTACCCATCCACCACCCTGCTCGTATATCTCTCTCATGTTCACACGGAGAGCATGGAAAACTTCACTGAGTGCCTTGCCAAGATATGCTCTGCTTTTCCTAACATGCTGACAATAAATATGCTGAGTGAATGGAAAACAAAATCCTTTGATAATGAAAGTCACTGAGAGTTTGGTTTGACACGATTTAATGAATTAATTCCAGAAAAGCGTGGTTCTCTGCAAAGTGCTCCCAACCCATCTGTTTGATAATTCTACAATGCTGTTGAGTGACGTTAAACTTACATCCCAGCAATCATAATCCTTTCTTTTAGAAAATCCGGACATTTTGCTCCCTCTGGCTGGTTAGTCCTTCCTCTCTTCTCTAACCCATCCTACTGAGTCCTGTCTCAGGCCATTCATGATCATTCAGTGGATTCACCCTTTCCTGAACTGTAACCATTCACAACCAAGCAAACAGCAGCAACAGTACCAGCTCCCACCTAGTAGAGCTCATTCTGTGCCAGACGCTTTGCTGAAGGACTCTACATCCTTCATCACAATGTATCACTTAGTTCATCACTGTATCATATATTTGAATCTACGCAATTGAAGTTTTAATCACTTGAATGACAGGTGCTACTGTGATCCCCATTTAGCAGACGGGGCAAGGGAGTTTTGGAGAGGTTCACATTCCTCACGTCCCTCGGCCGGTGAACAAACCCAGGTTTGTCTGGGTCTGAACTCTCACTTCCTTACATAACCCCAGGCATTGGCGTCTGTGTTATGCAATTCACTGGTCCATTCTCCTGTTGTTTCTGGGGCTTTCGTTTTAGTATTTCTGGTGCCTCTTGGGCAGCACCTAACAGGGCCGCAGGCATACAGTCAGCCTCCTCGGAGGCTAAGTGGTCTTGCTTGAGCCGCCCCTGGTCCTGCCCCTCTCTGGGTGCTGGCCTCACCCCTCACCCCCACCGCCAGGTGCTGGGAGAAGCTGCCTCGGAGGGGCCTGGCAGGGGTGCAGAGAGGGCCCAGCTGTGGCCACCCCTCACTGCAGGATGAAGGAAGGACCACATCACAGAAACAAGAGGGATGTGCCTAACCCCCCCGAGACACCAGGGAGGTGGACACTGAGAAGTTTCCATGGTCTGTTCTCTCCCAGCGAGCCCCTCGGAGCCCAGGCCCCCGCTGACACCTCTGATCATCTAATTCTCAACAAGCCCCTCCTGGCTGGTAGTTGAATTCTGGGTTTCCCTCCCAACCCAATCAGGGGGGCTTACTCCCCACATCTGCTCAGCAAAACACCTGGCCGGGCATCCTGAGACCCTCTTCGGCCTCCGGGTGCTTCTATTGCAGGTGCCCCGGGTACAACACTGACGACAGGAGTGAGCGGCACGGGGGCGATGGCCCAGGACAGTCGCTGTGGTCAGGAGGCTTCAAGGAGGTGAACCCTGGGGTGTGTGTGTGGAGGAGGGAGGGCATGGGTTGAAAGCAGGATTCCGAGAGCCAGGAGAGGCGGAAGCGTGGGCAAGGCCTGGAGGTGGGAACATGCATGACACGTTCGAGGGACAAGAAGTGCACCTGCCTGGATGAGCCTTCACTGCCCTTCACCTAGGACCGGCTCCTCCTGAACGCGAACCGCCCAGCAGTGCCCGGGAAGAGCGTGTGGAAGGGGCGGGGGGAGCGGGAGGGTCGGAAGGCCTCTTTGTCTGGCCCCAAATGGGACCCTGCCTCATCTCCCGATCCCATTGCCCCGTCTTAGTAGGCCCTCTCCCAGCCCTCTCTGCCAGGCCGGCCGCCATCACTCCGACCTACCTCGGGGCTCCACACCCCCCCTCCCCACCCACACTCCTGCGGCCACGCTGTTCTCTAGTACATTCTCCACACACTTCTCCCCGAGGCTCCCTGGAGCCTGTGGGTCCAGAGCGTGGTGGTAAAGCCTCCCATGGCTTTGTCCCATCTCTCCAGTGTCATCTCCTGAGATATTCTGCTCGTGTCTGGGCCTGTAGCTCAACTTACAATTATAACCCCATCCCGACAGTAAGAAGGAACATTTCTTTTTTCTTTCTTTTTTTTTTTTTTAAGATTTTATTTATTTGACAGAGAGAGACACAGCGAGAGAGGGAACACAAGCAGTGGGAGTGGGAGAGGGAGAAGCAGGCTTCCTGTGGAGCGGGGAGCCCAATGCGGGGCTCGATCCCAGGACCCCGGGATCAGGACCTGAGCCGAGCCAAAGGCAGACGCTTAATGACTGAGCCACCCAGGTGCCCCGAAGGAACATTTCTTATATGTGCTTGATCCTCACAGGAAGCCCACGTGCATAAGGAGCACACAGGCTAACTTGCCTGCAGTCCCACTAGCTAGTCAGGGCGCAGCAGGACTCCCGGCCAGACAGCTGGTGTCTAGAGCCCAGCTTCTTCAGCACTAGATTATAGTCCTTTTAGAACCTTCTGTGGGCATGAGCAATTCCGTCACCCTCCACATTCCCCTCGAACTCATGTGTGCTCACAAGCCACCACTGCATTGAAGGCTGCTGCCTACCTGACACCACCTCCAGGAAGCTCTCTCGGATGTCCACCACACCACCACCGCCGCCCCTGCCTGCCCAGGCATCGGTTGGGGCAATGGTTCCCCTGCTTCGCTGCACATTGGGATCACCTGGGGATCTTTTTAAAAACTTGTGATGCCTGGCTCCCCCTCCCAGACATTATGGTTAATTGGTATGGGGTGCCCCTAGGTGACTCTCAAGTGCCGCGAAGTCTGGTAGGCTCTGGCAGTCATTCTCAGATTGGGTGTGCACCAGCATTGACCCCGGGTTTCTGATTTTATACCCCTGGGCTCAGGCCCGAGATGGCCTTTCTAACAAGTTTCAGCTTCTGCTGCTGCTGGGACCATAATCGGAGAGCTGCTGAGCTCTGACGTTGTTGTAATCGTCTGTGCACTCCTCAGCTACCTCTGCCAGGCCCAGAGCTTTCTGCCCAGTTCTCTTCGGTAACCCGGGCCAACACATGTTGGATGAGTGAGTCCGTGAGACACCAGGCAGGCTTTGCATGGTGATCGGCACTCTCCAGCAATCCTTGCTTCTGCATGGGAAAGGAGCTGTACAAGACAAGCTGTCTTGTACGGAGCACAGAGGGGTGGAGTCCAGGGCCACAGATGGAAGAAAGGGCAGAGCTGGGGTTCCAGGAGGTAGCCTGGCTCCCAAGCCCACACCTTTAACCACTGTACTGCGAGATCCTACCCTAGGTGATCCCAAATCTATCCCCCTACCCCACCCCACCTCCCCGTCCCCACTCCCGGGGCTTAGATTCCCAGTGGGTTTCAGAGTACAGGTGTCCATCTATTGGTGGGTGTGAGTAGCATTTTTTTT
>NW_027397073.1:26848021-26952054 GCF_003265705.2 Callorhinus ursinus
TCTTAAAATATGTTGCGTTAGTTGTTTCAGAAGTACAGATCTGTGATTCAACAGTCTTACACAATTCACAGCGCTCACCGTAGCACATATCTTCCCCAATGTCCATCCTAGAAATAGATCAGAGTGCACCCATGTAGTAAGGGTAAGTAATGCTTAGCAAGATAAACATGTGCACAAACCAGTACTGATGTAAAAATGTACGTCCAGCTGTGGGTCACGGTCAAAAGAGTCTGCCAAACCCTCGAGTAGAGAGCCTCCAAGTCTCCAGGCAGCCAGCAGTTCGCCACTGAGCAGGAGACGGAGAAGAGCTAGGCTGCCCCCTGCTGGGCGCTTCCAGAATTGCATCAGGAGCCCTAAAACTACCCCTTGGTGAGAGGGGGTCTGGCCCTGTCTGGGTGTGTGGGTTGGGGGGAGGCAGTAGCAATTTCCTCATGACCAATCAAAATACAAAATAATTTTTTGATGAAATGAATTCATTTTATTTTTTTAAAGATTTTATTTATTTATTTGAGAGAGAGAGAGCGCGCGCACATGAGAGGGGGGAGGGTCAGAGGGAGAAGCAGACTCCCTGCCGAGCAGGGAGCCCGATGTGGGACTCGATCCCAGGACTCCAGAATCATGACCGGAGCTGAAGGCAGTTGCTTAACCAACTGAGCCACCCAGGTGCCCCTGAAATACGAATTCATTTTAATCTCCAAACTAAATGCAGATCTCGTGGCGAGGGATGGTGTGGGTTGCTGACGGATTGACCAGCACCGGAGAAGGAAGGGGTGGAGGGCCACCAAACATTTCGCTAATGATTCTGAGCACCCAGATGAGAATCATTAAGACTCGCATTTGTTTTGTTGTTGCAGAAGCAGGAGGAATGTGGCATCTAGAACGGATTAAGTAGCTACTCTGAGGCAGGTACGCATAGATCCTATTTCATTAAATCTCTGTTCCTCCCTTCCTTCTCCTCACTGTACAGATGGGAACACAGAGGCCGAAGGCCACAAGGCTGACAAGCAGGGGAAAAAGTTCCCGCAGCCAGGCCTCCTGACCCCTAAGCTGGGCCTCTGGAGACAGGAGGGGGTTGGGTGGGTTGCGATCCTTTTCCCACTCGGGCCTCTTGGCCTCTAGCCTTGCTCTGCCTTTTCACTTCTCCCTCCACGGTCCCTGGAAGAGCTAATACCTTGCAAGGTGAGACTAGATCTCAGAGAGTGGGGTTTAGAGTAGCTGCAGTGGGTTTGGGCATAAATCGTCGAGGCCCCCACACTCCAACTGATGAAGCTGTAGTCTTCCAGAAAGCACACCTTCATGCGTAAGAGGAAGCTCTCTTTGTCCACCGTGCACCCTGACGGTTTGGGCAAAGCCTCAGGATTGGGGAACTCAGGAGGACTGAGTAAACGGCGGGCGGGGAGGAGAGGGATGTGAAGAGGAAGAGCAGGGTGCTCACACAACGGCTCAAGGGTGGATGCTGCAAGACCCAGACCCGGCCACGAACCAAACCTTTGGTGTGAGGTGGTTCTGCAGAAGGAGAGAAGGGTTTCACCTCCAAGTCTGAATCTGTGGCAGAACAGAGAGCACATGTAGACACGGGAACCAAGAGGCAGAGGTGACCCCAAAACCTAAACCCCAAGTCCACAAAGCTCTCGGCAGAGAACTCTGGGTCTCCACAGGCATTCCACAGAGAAGAGGAGTGCCAGCTGGCGTCTCAGGGGAGACCGGAGGGCCCACAATCCCTTGTGCTCACCTCTGGAACACACCAGGCAAGAAAAAGGACAAACTTCCCAAGGAGACTGTTCTGGGCGAGCAGAGCAATACAATCAACCACCATACGTAATCTAGCATCAGGGACTTCTTTTTTTTTTTTTTTAAAGATTTTATTTATTTATTTGAGAGAGAGAATGAGATAGAGAGAGAGAGAGCACAAGAGGGGGTAGGGTCAGAGGGAGAAGCAGACTCCCCGCCGAGCAGAGAGCCCGACGCGGGACTCGATCCCAGGACTCCAGGATCGTGACCCGAGCCGAAGGCAGTCGCTTAACCGACTGAGCCACCCAGGCGCCCCTCTAGCATCAGGGACTTCTTAACAAGCCTCCCGCCCCGCCGCACCTCTGCCTTCGCGTGCCCTGCAGGCAGCCGGCTCCTAGACTTCTAAAGAACAAAGAGGCCCCAAGTTAGCCCCTCAGCAGGCTACACTCTCTCCCTACAGCTGCCTCCTTCCAGCCTCAGAGGAAGGTTTTCTTACTTGACCCAAGTGAGTGTCCCTGTGCTCTGGATTTTGGTAGCACGGACGCCCAGGGGCACTGTCTACCATCAGTCATCTCGGTCCCCGTGGCCCCTGGTTCCTGATCATCGCACACGCAGGATGTTTGGTCTTTCCGGGATCTTTTGTAAACTCGTTCTTCTCTCTGCTGTTCCTGCTCGCTAGTCCCAGCAGCCCTTCCTGTCCTTCGCCTGCAAGCTCCTGGGGTGGCTCTGTCCTGTCCTTACTAACGGCCTTCCACTCGGGCCCCCCTCCGCACCAACCAACTTCTGCCCCTCGGGGCTGGCGGAACTGCTTGGGTGAAGGTCCTTGCTGCTAAGCTAGGTAGGCAGCTATGGGTCCCGCCCTCCCGACCCGCCAGCAGCACTGACCTGCCCGTCCCTCTGGCCCCGCGAAACTCTGGCTGTCACAGCACCAGCCCCTCCCCGTTTTCTTCCCGCCCCTTCTGCCGCCCCTTTGCAATCTTCTCAGGACAGTTTCTTACCCTCAGCACTATTGACATTTGGGGCTGGGTCATTCGTTATGGGGATCTGCCCTCTGCCCTGTAGGATGTTTAGCTGCATCCCTGACCTCCACTCACCAGACGCCAAGAGCAGCGTCCGCGCCTCCTCTACCCCTCCCCATCCGCTGTTGTGACCACCAAAAACGTCCTCAGGCATCGTCAAATGGCCCCTGGGGGGCAAAATGGCCCCTGGTTGAAACCACTGCCATTAAAGGGTGCTTCTCTTTCACTGACCTCTTAAATATGGGTTTTCCCTGGGCCTGTGATTTTATCTGCCATCTTATGCTAATATATATATCTGCATCTCCCAAAGTCCTGTGGCCCCTACCTGCCTCCTGTTCCCTAGATGCCTCTTCAGCCTGTCAGATGCAGAGTGGACGCAGACACTTGCTTCTTGTCTTAGTTTGGATTCTCCCAGAAGCAAAGCCGGAGATGAGGACTGGGTGCAGGTGGTTTAATCGGGAGGTGGTCTCAGGAAATGGGAATGAGGAACAGACAGTGAAAGAGCAAAGGAGAAAAAGCCAATGTAAGGCCCGACCACGAAGTCAGCGTTGGGAGCAGTGGGGGCTCACTTCCACTGGGAATCTCCTGAGAGACATACAGAATGGACCCCAGAATTGTCCAACCAAAAGATGTAAGGCTGGGCCTTCAGCCCCTAACCAGGGCATGTGATGGGGGGGGGCATCTAGCCAGTGGTTTCCATACTTCGTTGTTAAGGGCTGTCCAAGGGCCACCAACTCCCCAAACTTCTGGGCTGCTTTGAGCCATGCAAGCCAAACGGACCTCTGTGGCTTTGAGGAAAGTGCTAGAATAGACAGGAGAATGACACACTCCCTGTGCTTCAATGGGGGTGCTGTCAACAGGAGTGAAAGCTCACCAAGAACATCCACCATGGCTGTAGATGAAATCAGAGGGTGACCAAGAGGATGTGATGCAGGGCACCCAAAATGGTCTACCCCGATCCGCCCCTTGCACTCCAACCCACCTGTCCCCCATCAAGTCCATTCCGTCACCGAGTCTTCAAGGTAGTGGCCAGCCATAATCTAGTGAAAATAGTGTGTATGGGAGAGTCAGTGGGATTCACCACAAGCCACTCACTGGTGCAAGTCGAGGCTGAAACTGCTGATCATTACCCTCCTTCACCACCTGTTCTAGATGTTTCTGTCAGCTACTCGAGGTTGTCTCCTGACCGAGTGACTCAGACCCACATCCCTGAGCGCTCTGAGCTTCAGCGGGCGTAGCCTTGTCAGGCCATGGCTGTTGTCAGGGGCCCTTCTCTGACACGGCCAGGCCCAGAAGCCCTGCGTCCCAGTCCCCCTTTCACCTGGTGTGAGCGGAGCAGAGAGAGTGGCAGAGAGAGGGACCAACCCGCCCTCCACCCTGGACTCCTGGACCCGTGTATTCCCAGGACTGGGGACACAGCCCCGCCCACCGGCTGTATTCTGGGGACTACGCCCAACTGAGTGTCCTCCTCCAGCTGGGATCTTGGCTGAGTTTCTGCCAACGGTCCCATCACTCTAGTCGGTCCGCTGCGTCCCGCGATTTGGTATGTACCAGACCAGCCGGTCCCGCCGTCCTGCACCCACTGTTGTACTTCCTTTGTCATAAAATGGGCCTCTTGATCTGAGGCGATGAGTCATCACATGTAAATAAATCAGGCAGTCTGTAAACACTCAGATTAACACTAAAGTATCAATCCCCAGAAGGAGGATTAGCGGCTCTTTCCAGGGTGGGAGGGGCCCAACGTAATCAACTTCCGGCAAGCAGCTGAACGCCGGTCAAGGGCTCAGGGCCTCTGTGCCCACAGACCAGTCAGCAGTGGCAGGGCCAGACCGCCTTCGAGAGGGAGCTGGTGCCGCCAGACCCCTGCCTGCCTCCATCCGTCACCATGGCTACCCCGTGCATGAGCTCAGCCCGCAAGCCCGGGGATGGCTGAGGACAAGGCTGACCTCCACGGAGCACCATGTTGTCCACGTGGTGGGTGCACTCTGACGAGCATGAGCGTGAACACAAAGACCCACACGCTTTGTGCCCACGCCCAAAGAACAATCCACATGCCCCTTCCCCACACCTCCTTGTCTCCCTCTTCTCGGCATTTTCTTTTCAGGCACC
This sequence comes from Callorhinus ursinus, assembly GCF_003265705.2. NCBI lineage: Eukaryota > Metazoa > Chordata > Mammalia > Carnivora > Otariidae > Callorhinus > Callorhinus ursinus. The sequence continues at coordinate 26,852,881 of NW_027397073.1, forward strand.
TGACCAACCAACCAACCCAACTGATGGCCACTGCACAAGATACATATCCTTATAAAATACACACTTCTCCCCCGAACCACATTGAATTACAGGTGTTCTGCTTGAAGTTCTGCCCACCTGGAAAGGCTCCACAAACCACTGTCTTTCAGGGCTACCCTGCATGGGGCTTTAGTGAAACCCACAGTCCATTTTTGGCCAACACCAGCACGTTGAACCAGGCCTAAAACCTTTCTTCCTCCACCAGCTGATCACAAGAAAATGCTTGGCACGAACTGAGAGAGAGACATCAATGCAACGGTGGCGGGGGGTGGGGGGGAGGGTGTGCCTTGGAGGTCTGGGGAAGAGGCAAATGCAGCGAGTCTCTTTGTGCAGCTTACTTGTGCCCCCTGGCCCTGCTGACACCTGATTCTAGATGTTGCCACTTCCATCTTAGAGTCGAATGAATTTATGACATGAATGGTACAAAACCCTGCTCATGATGAGCAACTCCAAGGTCTCGGTCAACTGACGTCCTGTGGTCAGGGCCCAAGAGCATGCTGGGAGCTGCTTTTCAAATGGGGACTAGAAAGCATAGTCCTGCTCCCGAACCTATCGGGTCCATGATACACCTCTCCTCCTGGGGCTTTGCCAGAGACTCCATGCTGCATCCTTACCCACCATGGATACCTGTAGCACCACTGGACTTGCTGGGTGGCGTGGTCCACACAGAGCAGCTTGCCTGGGAAGCCGGCTTGCTGCAAAGCCCTTCCCTGCTCCAAGTCACTCCATGAAAGGACTGGATTAGTATTTCCAAATATGCTATATATGTGTCCCAAAGCCAAAGGGGTCCATCACTTGATGGACTCTGTCTCCTTCCTAACAGCAGAGGATACAAAGGACAATAACTTGTCCTCATCTTAGAGGAAGGTGACATGGGACACCCCAAAGCCTCTGCTACATTCTCCACACTTGACCCCTTTCTCGACCCCTTTTCAGCATTTCCTCCTCAGTGGGTACAATAACCTGGGAGTTCCTCGCTTCCTCTTTGTTCCTCATTCACATGCTCTGCACCACCCCGACTCTCTGTCACCAAGTCCTGAAGATTCAACCTCTTACATTGATTTCTTCAGTCAGACCTCTCCGCCCTGTTCTCCTTCTCACCACCTTGATGCAGCCTTCTTCGTTTATCTGCTCAATTCCTGCAGAAGCTCCCTAACCGAACTCCCCATTTCCAACCTCGGGTCTCTTCTAGTTCATTCACCCATTTTACCACAAGGGAGAGCTGCTCTCATTCCTCCCGTCTGCTCCCATCACTTCAGAGCTACACCGCTGCCTTTCACTGTAGGCGGGCTGAGGGTAAGCTTCCTGTTCTCTTGAGGGAGACCAGTACCCAGAGTGTCTGTGGGATGTTAGTGAGGCATTCAAGGCCCTTCCCCACAGGGCTCCCAACTAGATAGATCTCTGGCTTACTCCCCACCACTCGCCCCATTTCTCCCAACTGGCAGCTTCTCTATTAAGCCAAACTTGCTCTTTCTCACCTTCATGCTTCACCTAAGCTTTGTGCCTTGAACGACACCCACCACATCCTCCACTCTCTACTTCCTCAGACCCCACCGTTCCTACCCCTCCCATGAACTTAGCTCAGCCGTCACCTTCTGCAGGAGCTCTTTCCCCCTTTGTTCATTCCACCCCAATGCTGGCCTAGGCAGCCTTCCTTTTGTTCCCAACGCACGGAGCTCTGTCTCAGCGCCTGTTAGGCTTTGTGACAATGATTTGTTACTCCAGACAAAGCAAAGCTACTTGAGAATGAGGACTGGCTTCCAGTCACCTTCGTGTCTCTGGGGACTGGCGCAGTGCCCAGCGTATAGTGAGTATTTACTAAGGGTTTGCTGAACCAGTGAAATTTGCATGGTACGGGGATAGCAAACTAGCAGCCTACAGGCTAAATCAGACCTGCAGGCAAGTTCTCTTTGGCCCACACACTTTCTGGCTGAGTGAGGTCAACTAGGATTGATCCAGGTTACAGGGCTGATGACACGGAATTGGCCTCTAGTCCCTTTGGCTGACTGCCTAGCCAACTAGACATGTACTCAGGCAATACACTAGACCAAGATTGCGAGCGACCACAGCCCCTAGGATGCACTGTCCCTTACAGCGAAGGCTCACCTGCAGCTTCAAAGGCTCAGCAACCTGTACAGAATGAGGATTGGAGCACCAGACTTACTCGGGCTCCCTGCTTTTTATCCCATGCAAAAAGACTGGGGTGCGGGTGGGGGTGGCAGGAGAGGTGGGGGTGGCACAGGTCCACCTTATTTTTATTTCTTCCTGTACCAACAGATCTACTCAGGTTGTATCTTCAGCAGGCCTGACCATGGCCACACAAGAATATACACAGATCAGAAATTTCACATTTGCATTTTAAAAATCCTGATTCCCTTTCTCTCTTGAAAAAAAAATCCACAGACCTGACAACATCAAGCCTGCACTTTCTCACAAAAGAGATGCAGCTTCTCCCTTAGACAAGGCCCAGGCTCTCTGCACTCTGCCACACCCCCACTGGTCTCGCCCAATGATTGCTTCCATCGCCAACCCTGCTTTGTTATCATTTGGGTCTGTAACTTCTGAAGTGCTTCGAATCATCCTCTGCTATTTTACGATCTTCTTTGATCGACCCATGGTAGGCGTGCATGTATCCTCCTTTCAGAGAACAAAAGGCTGGGATCCAGAGAGGTGGCCAATGGTAGTAGGTCACGGAGCTTGTGAGCAATGAAGGCAGGACTCAAATCCAGACCTTGGGACTTTTCCCCCCTGCCCCATGCCAGTTAGCACAGGTGCGAACTGTTGCTTGCCTTCTTGAAAGTACTTCACTTGTTTCGAGAATATTGTAAGGATTTAGTCTTGCTGCTGGGCAACTGTTAGCAGCCTACAGCCTAGTTTTATTTGATCTACACACTTCCTGGTTGAGCCAGCCAAGTGACTGGAGCAGGGCTGGCAAGACAGAGGGCACGGTTTGGACGTCACTCACTCACCACTCACTCACCCCTCTAATGACAAGCCTGTAAGGTGGGTACTATCATCCCCACTTGGTGGGTGGCACAGAGGGTGGCACAGAACGCAAGATGGGATCATCTGATTATACACCAGATTGGTTCTATCGGTTGTTAAAATAACAACATCCTTCAGTTGCAGTTGGTCAGCTGCCCCTGCCGAGCCGCCTGAATGCCTTCCCCACCGCCCTGGGCACTTCGTCAGGATCTGCAGGTTAGCCGTGACAGGGCTAATTGCACAACTGCTGCGGCAGCCTGTGACGGGCCGTCCTCCTTCTGGTGCTGCCTGGCTCGTGCCTATGCCGACAGGATTGGGATGATTTCATCAGAGGGGGAGGTTCACATTTGTAACTTCACAAACTAAGGTACTCTGCCAAGGGCCCAAAAAGCTGACTGGTAGAATTTAGTCATCCACTTTGGGGTGTGGGAGACTATAATGGATGAAAGAGAACAAGTACTACCCGGCACAGCCTAAAAGCCAAGGTCCCAACACGTTTTCCGCCTCAAGCCCTCTAGGGAACACCGGGCTCCCAGGCGGAACAGTGACAGCGACTTGGGGCCCGTCACACTTGGGGACTGCTGCAGCAGAACCTCGCAGGGCAGTGGGAAACCGCCCCGGGCCCGCCCACCGTGCCTCACTGGCCGAAGGATGCGGCGAGGGCCACTCTGGCAGGGTGTTGGCTGTCAGACATGGTGCCCGAAGGTGGCTGCAAACTTTATGGGCCAGGGCCAGGGCCAGGGGCCGGGGGCATGCACTCGCACTTTAGAGGGAAGAGCTGGTTTCTTTCACGATAACCTTCATCCCCAGTGGTAAATCTGATCTGCACAGAAACCTCAGCACTTTGCAACTCTCTTCGGAGGGTGGGTCCCCTCCCAAAGCTGCATCTTGGGGGCAGGGCGATCTGCACTGAAGTTGGGCCTGCTTGCCTTCAATTCCTGTCACATTGGTCTCCTGGGTCCCTTTTCATCACTGGGTTGTAATTTACCTAAACCCAGTTTCTGCAGTGTGTGGCACCCATTCATGCCAAGATAGTAACATCTTAAAAAGCGTGGTCCTCTTGATTCCAAAGGATTTGGTATTTTTTCAATTAACAGATATACTGAAATATCATACACATACCATAAAATTCACCCCTTTAAAGTGTAATAATTCAGTGGCTTTTAATATAGTCAGAGTGGTGTGCCATCACCACTCTGGAATGTTAAGAGTATTTTCTTCACCCACCCAAAGAGAAACTTAACCCATTAGCCATCACTCCCTATTCCCACTTCCCCTCCAGGCCCTGGCAACCACTAATCTACTTGTTGCTATAATTTGTCCATTCTGGACATTTCCCATAGATGAAAGAATATGTGAGCTTTTGTAACTGGCTTCTTTAATATGCCTGCCTTCAAGGTTCACCTGTGCTGTACCATGTATCAGTACTTCATTCCTATCTACGGCTGGATACCCAACTGTGCGGCTAGATCACACGCTGCTCACTCACTCAGCGGCTAGCTGACAGCCACTTGCATTGTCGCCACCTTTTGGCTACTATGACTAGAGCTGCCATTAACACTTGGATTTAAGTTTTTGTGTGAACCTAGGTTTCCGTTTCTTTTGGGATATACTTAGGATAGGAGTGGCTGAGTCGTATGGTAACAGTCAAACCATCTTCCAAAGTGGCCACACCACCTCACATTCCCACCAGCAGCGTACGAGGCTCCCGATTTCTCCACTTCCTCACCGACATGTTATCTGACTTTTTTGATTCTAGCTATTCTAGGAGTGGTGAAGCGGTATTTCACTGTGGTTTGGAGGTGCATTTCACTGATGACTAACGACATTTAACATCTTTTCATGTGTTATTGACCATGAACAGATGTATGAAGACATACATCTATTCATATCCCTTCTCCATTCATTGGTTTGTCTTTTTATTATTGACTGGTAAGAGCTCCTTATTTATTCTAGATCGAAGTCCCTCACCAGACAAAGTTTTGCAAATATTTCTCCCACTCAGTGAATTGTCTTTTTGTTTTCTTAATGGTGGTGTCCTTTGAAGCACAAAGTTTATTCTGATGAAGTGCAATTTACCAGTTTTATTTTTTTGTTGTTGTTTGTGCTTTTGGTAACATATACAACAAGTGCTGAGGGGGGAAAAAAGTGTTGAGGACATCTAAAAAGAACCAGCTTCAGAGCTTACCCATGCCCACTAATATCATCTGGGAAGTCCTAAGGAGCTTTTGTTCTTTCTACTTGAGACAGAGGAAAAAAATTTAATTTTATTAGGAAATATTTAAGATACATGAAAAAGCACAAAGAATAGCACACGTCTGTGCCCCCACTACCCAACCTAAGAAGTTTCACGCACAAAGTTGAAGTCCCTGTGTCCCCTCTCACCCCACCTCCCCTTCTGGGAGCAACCATTACCCTGAATTTGGTGTTTATTATTCTCGTGAATTTCTTTATAGTCTTACTACACGTGTATGTATCCTTTATTAATATGTAGTGTTTTGTCCTTTTAAGCTTCATGTAAATGGCATCATGTAACACATAATCTGAAACTTCCTTTTTCTACATGGAGATTTATCTATGTTGATAAAACTGCTCTAAGTATATGAATATAGATCTCGTTCATTAATTTCCACAGTGGCTACACATTGTATAAATAAATAATAAACATCCATGTTGAAACAGCCAAAAACTGGGGAAAATGACACTAAACATTTTTGAGCACGTAAACTAGTTTCTCTAGAACCATGGCTTTCCGTATCTGTTTGACTACAACCCCCAGTAAAAAAAATGTGCTTTGTATCTTGACCCTTTGCACACATACATATACTTACTTGCGTGTAGGTGTGTATCAGCATATAACAAAAGTTTCATGTAATAATACTGTTTTCTGCTGTGTTGTTCTATTCCCTTAAATAAACAAAAGATGGTTTACAGACACTTGAACTGATTTCATGACTTCCCTATATAGGCTACCACCAACGTTTAAAACCTGCTCAAGAATATTATCCCAAGGTGTGGAGGAATTTGTGGGTCATGAGACGCCTTAGTCAGCTCAGGATGCCATAGCAAAATATTATAGAGTGGGTGGCTTAAACAACAGAGATTTTTTTTCTCACAGTTCTGGAGTCTGGACGTCCAAGACCAGGGTGCCAGCATGGTTGGATTTGGGTAAGAGCTCTCTTCCTGGCAGTATGCCTCCTTCTTACGGTGTCCTCACATGCGAAGCTCAGGTCTCCTCCTCGTCTTATAAGAACACTAACCCTACCACAGGGACTCCCATGTTATCCAAATGTAATTACTGCCCAAGGGCCCCACCTCCAAATATCATCAGACCAGGGAGTAGGGCTTCAACATATGAATTTGGGGTAGGGTAGGGGGGACATAAACATTCAGCCCATACATGAGGTATACACATATTCGGCTTTACTAGACAATTCCACTGTTTTCCAAAGTAGTTGTAGCAAGTTATGCTCACACAAAAAGACAAGTAAGTTGCCACTCTTCTGTGTCCTGGTTGGATTTAAATGTATTCCCGATCCTGCCTGTGTGAAATGGCATCCTGTAAAGTTAAGTATGTGTTTCCATAGTTAGTAGTGAGCCCAACCAAGCATCTTTCCTATGTTTACTGGCCATCTGTAGTTTCCCGTTCCACAAACTATGAGACATGGAATCTATCTATGGAAAAAGTTTCCATGGTCACTCCAGAGCCCGTGCTGGGAAGCATACTCAAGTGTGTGCTTCTGAGGTTTAAATCTTTGACCACTTACCTAAGAGTAAAGGGACTCAATCAAACATTACCTTCTCAGGAAGACTTCCAATTCTTCTCAGGCCAGAGCAAAGTAGAATCAGTAGCAAAAAGAATGAAGGAAAACCAGGTGGAGAAAAGAGGTTTTGTTTTTCTTAAAGCTAAAAAGTCCTAATTTGGACCATAGAAAAAATCTGTTCTTGCAAAGTCTAGCCATGCAAATCTGGACAAGTTGTTATTCTTCTGTTCTCAGTCCTCCAATCTGCAAAATTAGGGTAACAATCTGTACCACTCCTTATTCCCATGGGGAAATTTTGAAATAAACACTCTTTTAAAACTTTGAAAATAAAAGAGATTATCAAAAGTCAAGGTTCTGTGAGCGTTAGTCAACCAATGCCTTCCAAAAGCCTGAGAGGACAGAACTGTAGTCCTCTGAACAGCTTCCTGGAGTGAGCCGCTCTCCTGAATTCTTGCCTGAAAAGCCTGACGGCTTTGCAGAACAACAAATTATCTCCTAAAAGAACACTGCCCTACCTTTCAGTCTCAGAAAAGAGATCTGAGAAATTCTTCATTTTACAGGTATAGAAATTAACTCCCTTAGGTGGTCAGATAGTCTTTCATGGGTCTCCTAGTCTCTGGTTCAAGCTTTTTATACACTAGCCACCACACCCTCCCCGCCTCTGGTCTAATGGCCCCTGGCGCTCCAGGTCCCAAGGTCCATCCTAATGTCAGACTTGCTGGCTTCAGACTCCATTACAAGTGTGAGGGCTCAACAGTGAACAATATTTCACCTTCCCACTCTTAGAATGGAGTCATCACGGAAAGGAAACAGAAATGACTCCTCTCAAGTGTCAATTATCAAAAGCACGAAGGAAAAAGCTGGTATCATATAGCTTCTTTCACCAAAGAATAAGAAGCTAGATCGATATAATTTACAAGCAAAGGGTATTCCCAACCAGCAGGCCAGGATCTGAGGTCACATGGGTTGCTGCTGCCACAGCCCCCTTCTGAGGTTTGACTTCACTGCCAGCACTCGTGCTGACCCTTCACTCACCCACCCCACCAAATGGGGGATGGCAAGGCTAGGCTGAAATAAAGAAACAGTGAATCCTCATCACACAAAGGGATCCCTGCCTAAAGCCCCCTCCATCTACAAGGCCTGCGCCTATGCAGAGATGCACCATCGCAGCACCGAACCGAACAGTGCCACAGCCTCTGGAGCAAATGGGTCCTCTTTCTGCATCTCTAGGAGGCGCACAATCATCACCTGCACCTTTGTCCGAGCCCACTGTTCCTTCTGGTATTTTCTACTGCTTTCTTCTACTACAAGCAGATTCTCCCAGCCAAAGCTCCACCGTAGCCCAGGAACTTCTCAGACTCTGTGACTCGGTGCTCTCAAACATGGAGTCAAGAAAGTCATACCTACCAATGACCTAGGGAGTTCACTCCTTCCTAGATGAGCAATAGAGTTAAAACAACCAAACCCAGGGACCCCTGGGTGGCTCAGTCGTTAGGCGTCTGCCTTTGGCTCAGGTCATGATCCCAGGGTCCTGGGATCGAGCCCCGCATCGGGCTCCCTGCTCAGCAGGGAACCTGCTTCTCCCTCTGCTGCTCCCCCTGCTTGTGCGCTCTGTGTTAAACAAAATCTTTAAAAAACAAAACACACACACACACACAACAAAACCTAGGAGAGGTTCACTTTACTTCAGCTACAAAATTGGAGCCAAAGAGCTATTTATATATTTGGTCAAGCATTATCTATAATTTTTCTCAGGAGTAAAGTTATAAATAGCTGTCATCTACCGTGAAAAACACACCAATAAGGCAAGGCGAGGCCAAAAGCCAGCCAAGCATAGAAGGAGGAAGGCAGAATGAGATTAAGAACTAGCCACAAATTATTTTACTTGCTCATTCTATAAAAGCGGCATCCGAGGGCAAAAGGGATCAAAAGCAGGGCCCTAGATAAACAGTTTTCTTCTGGAGTCCAAGAAAAGAAGAGTTTCTCACAGGCACTAACATGTCGAGGTCTCAGATACAAGGCAGTTCAATAGAACCATTCCAGAATGCTGGAAACATTTCCCAATTGCTAACACTGCATTTCCTCATTGTTAATGGACCCCTTTCCAGTGCAAGTAGAACCAAGAATTCCCGAGGAACATGAAGAGACCCAGGAGTGGTGTTTTAGTAAAAACAGGCCTCATTCCCCCCAGTTCCTTGTTCCCTTTAACATGAAGATAAATGAAAAAAGTCATGTGATGTTAATATGTAGTTCCCATAATTTTTATAGCTAAATAAAACCCCTGAATATAGAACCAAATTAAAGGACAAGTTCTTTAGGCTGTTTTGATACCCCCTATATTTGATTCGATGTTCAACCACATGCAAAGTGCATGCAGTTGGGCATCTGGTGCTGGCCCCTGGGAAGTAACAGTCTGCTGAGTTTTCTGCCCAGGAGCAAAGGTGCTAGGAAGCTTTCTGCTCTCTTTGAAATCTCACTGGTCCTAGCTGGAAAGGAAGGCAGGGGCTAGAGGAAAGCTAGTGCAAAGCGACTTTTATCTAGATCGAACACACCAACAGCCACGTGCAAAACATCTTGGGAGTAGGATACAGCTATTGCTTGGAAAAAGTCGGCATACCAGTAAGATCTGTTAACAAAATATAATCCACTTTCACATCCAAAAGCTAACTTAGAAGCTGCTCCAGACACCATCTAATTAACTGAAGCAGATAGGAAAAAAAGTCCTCAGAAATTATCATTGTTTAAATACACTCTATTTTATTTTGTCTTAAAATAGTTTAACCTTTATGCTACAGACTTATTTCAAAAAACAGAAAATCTTATCTTGCACCAAAAAATATATATATAACACTCTGTTTTATTATTTTTTTCTCCAAAGACCATTAAATACTAAATGGAAACAAAAACTAAATAATGAATGTAAAGAAGAACTAAATTTTGTTTTAAAAACTACAGTTGCACATTTTAAAACATTAATTCTAAGCAATGATTTGTCGTCACTGCATCAAGTCCACGCTCACACTCCAGCAACAGCAGACCTGTTAACCACCAAGTGCATTGGTTCCTAGCCATACAATGGCTAACATTTCATTTTCATGGTAAGAGGAGCAAAAGGCTTCATAGGACCTTTGTACTCTTTAAAAAACAAAACAACAACAAAAATATTTCCTAGTTATCCAGTGATTTTTCTTTTAAGATCACTACCCTTTAAAATTTGTTAAAAGAATAAGAAGTATGTAGTGTTTTAAATAAAATGAAAAATACAACAGCATTGGACTAAAATACGTGATTATTTTAAACAAACAGTGCACAATCTGAGGAAGTTTGGTTAGGGCGCATTTTTATATATACATGGAAGTCACATCATACACATACTAGAAAACAGAAATTACGGGCTCCTTGCATTTGAAAAAAAAGTTTAAAGTAAAAGACAACATTGTGTCCCCAGCTCTTTCAAAAACCTTGTGACACAGTATAAAAAGCAGGCAAATTCATTTTTAAGTTAACTATGGTGCTAATCTGCTAAAAGTAACAGTGAACAACTGACTAACTTAGCAAATCAGAGGGTTCATATTCACAATTGAGAACAATAAAAGCCGAGTTTATGCAATGCTCAATTGTAACGAATACTGGAGTCCATTCAGTCTGGCCCCTTCCATCAGAATGAGAAGACAGCTGCTGGTGAGCAGCACGTACGTGTTCTAGTTCTAGGGCAGCAACAAGGACGCGACAGCCAGTTCTTGCTCTGTGCTCTCAAACTGGAGGGCAGGAAGGGACTTAACTGAATTTGTGCCACAATCCAACCTGTGACCCAAGTGCACCACTTTAGCAGAGATATTACTTTGAACAATGTTCTGTGAAGCATAAAGAAGTATTTATGCTACCAAATCCAACACTTTGGTTAACAACAATCCCTTTAAAAGAAATTTCAAATGTCACAGGAGTTGTTACCCACAGAATTTTATCAGTACAATGCCTTGCCAGAAACCACACCCCCACTCTTCTGGATCTGGCAATGAAAGAAGAGTTGAAACAGAGTCTCTCTCTAGTTAGTAGGTGGAAAAATCCCAACCCTGCAGGGGAAAAGAGTTGACTGTCTCTACCATCCCTTCCCCTCCCCCTTTTGCATATTAATTTCTAAATCCCTGTTCTGGTGCATCAAGTCAGGTAGTCAGGATGCTGGAACGGGGGCAGGTGCGGGGAAAAGTGCGACCTGGTGTAAAAGCAAAAGGCCACAGAAGAGCTTGGTTATGACTCTGCTCTCTGCTCCCAATCCACAGTGCACACAGCACACCAGAAGAATTCTCTTTAGAGGATGACTATTAGGGGCTAAAGAAACCATGTCATGGGAAATCACCTGCTGTGTGGAAGTAGACAAAACACACTATTAACATAAGAATAGATAATACGAAAACATTCTTTAAAATGGGGCTCTGCCCTGATGCTGGGGAAAAAATAAGCTGCAAAAACTTCAAGTCATATAATCCACTCTATTCTTTTCCCAATGATTTTCCTGGAGAACACAGACCAGAAATTGTACATTTCTGCTTTGTCTAGCATTTTAATTCAAGTCAAAAACAACGTGTAACAGTAAAATTCAATAAATTAATCCTAAAGTAAAATATGAAGGTCCAAGGATACACCAGTAGTGAATCTGCAGAAGGTCCTATTTCGCGCTGGCCTCTGGATCTTTGGTTTTTGTCTAAAACTGTGGCCATGTGAGAGACTTGATATATGAGGTGCTAAAACTGGAGGTTCATGATCTTTTAAAAGCCTGATCTATTAAAAGTAGATTGACAGGAAAATAAAAAGTTGATGAAGAACAGAGGCCAGATCAAATGAGAGGCTATCAGAGAAGATCAAAGGACACACGCTTATATCCACTCCCATGGAAGAACGAAAGCAGCAGGAAGAAGGGTAAAGGACTAAATGAGTCTTTACCAAAAAAAAAGAAGAAGAAAAGGCCAGGCAGGTGGAGTCAGGCAGACTCTGAAGCATGTGCACGCAGGGGTGTCCCCATTGTCTTGGCAACCCCGCTGCACCTACCCTGCACCGTGCCTTATGCAGGACAGGTACTTGGTACATGTGTGTCCACTGATTGACAACTGAAAATGGTAATTCCATGCTCTTATGATAAGGAAGAGCCACCACGGCATCTGGGGAGGGAAGCAAAGGGCTACAGCAATGTTATATGGCAAGTATGGAAACAAAAGAAAAGCAAACAAAAACCAAGGAAAAACAAAAGATGAGGTCTTCTAAGCCAATAGTACTTCACTCCTCCCTGTGCACAGTACATAGTGTTCTAACTAGGTATTGCTTGTAAAAGAATTCACTACTAACTACAACATGTTAGAGGAAAAAAGGTAGTAACTAATGCCACAAAACTCCAACACTGGCATTTCCTGAATTCCCTGAAGCTCCTATCACTCTTTGCTTATTGAGAGACTGTAAAACCTACAGTGTCATTTATGTGCTTTGCATCTGGTTTCTTATGGTGCATTTTGCTTTTTCCACTTTTAGATGGTAGAGGAGAAAAAGACCCAAATATAGCATCAGGTCTATTTCAGCTCAAGTGTTAAAACAGTTGTTCCTCCTGTATGAAGAGACCAGCATGAAAGAAGGCACTGTCTTCTCAGACTTGTAAGTGCCCACAGTCTAAGAGTGAACGCAACTCTTCATATTCTACCTAATAGGTTTCTGTGTTCTCCCATTATTTGAACAAACCAGGAAAAAAAGTTGAGAGAGAGAGATTTTCCTACTGATCTCTTAATACTCTCCTCCCATGCCCAGAAAACCTCATGGTGGATATCTATCTGAAATGCCTCTGCCCCAAAAGCAGACATTTTCCAAAGAGTTATGAATTATTGCAACAAGGAGACCAACTAAGTCACCTTAGCAGTATTTATAAACACAAAGGGCCGTATCAATTATTTGTATTGTGGGAAGTCAGCCAGGAGCAAAGTCAGGAAAGAAGGCAGAAGACTTAAGCTAAAAGAAAAGTAATACTTCTGTCTTCTATTTTTAAGGACAGGTTTTCAAATGCACATGCCCTACTAGGTGCCAAGAAGGACCTGACTAAATATGTGCAAATGCCCTAAGGTAGGAGTGCCAATGGGTGGGCTGACAGTGGTCAAGTCTAGATATTAATTTTATTACACAGAAAAATAAATACAAGATTCAAAAACTGATATCCATTTCACCTGGTAATTAAAATATTATTCTAAAAGGAAGGCAGAGTTTCCTAAGATCAAAAGTCACCAAGTAACATGAAGCTCTCTAATAAATTCATCATCCTCATATTCCTACTGAGGGAAAGAAGAAATTCTTTTCTCTGTGCTAAGTTATTTTCCTAAGTGACTTCTTTTAATTTAAAAAAAAAAAAAAAAAGGAGGGGAGGGGGGCAATTTTCCATGAGTTTTGATTATACAAATGCCACAAACAGCTTCTGAGGCTGAAGCTATGACAATGAACTTCCATGTCACAAAGAGGAGGAGGAGGAAGTGGAAGGGAACAGTGCAGAGGAACCACAGTGACCGTGTATTACAGTAGGTATTTACGTCTGCTATCCTCATCCAAGGTAAGATCAACAACTTCCGCGGGTGAAGCCCAAGTCTGCTGGGGAGTCACAGCGGTCCATGACTGTGTTTGCCGGGTGCTGACATACTGCGTGCCGGAACCGTGCTTCCACGACGAAACGCTCTGAATCACACCTCCTCGAGGATGAACACACCTGCAACCAAGGTGAAGAGCAAAAGCATAAGCCTGGTTAATCCCACCACAGGGAAAATAGAAGGCAATATGGCTTCAGTAGCACTGACTGATACTTTTACAAAGATAAGCCTACTGTGTGAGTTCATGAAACTCACAACCAATATCCTTCCCTTCTTCCTCCCTCTTCGTCTACCTGCCCGGCTCTCTCAATTTAGCCTAAAAACGGACAAGAGTCTTGTCTCAGAAACTCCTGAGTTACGTCTAGATCTGTTACTGAAATGGACAGATAGCATAATGTTTTTCTTAACACAATTAAACCTCTGGGGTCTTCAGGACAGGGTGGAATATAAATCCAGAGCAAAATTAAGATACCCAAACAATCTTAGTCTAACCAAATGAAACAGTAAGAAATATAGGTATAAGCTGTTCTCCTAAATAAGTTCTATGCCATCCTGGGAATAATATCTTCCAAGAGAGTAACAGTAATACTCCTTTACAGACTGGATTTCTAGGAGTCTATAAGTACTAGGTCATGCATAAAGGATCAATTTCCCTTATCCTGAAGGTCACAACAGAACACCTGGTTCATTCATCTGAACTGCTTATGTGTTTTATATTTTAGTTCAGGGAAAGTAACAAGGCTGAAGTGCTCCGTCTGTTAAGGTCCTCTAAAAGTGCTTTATCAGAGGGACAGAACTGCCTTGCTGATAAATCTCACCAAGAGTTCACTGGAAGAAAACGGTTTCTGAAACACTGACAATAATGAATTCCACATTCCAATCAAATGCTAGAACTGCGAGCCTCCTGGATGAATCACTGAGGGTCTCTGGATTCTGATGAGAGGAAGGTAGGCCGCTCAAGCTTTTGGTGCTACTTTGGTCCTCACATCTAACTAACTGACCAGAGCCTGTGTAATATACGTGAAAGTGACAGCTGGTAGGATTCTAGTCACATAAACTACTATAGTGGGTCCTGAGCAGCTGCTGGAACAGGCTGCGTACAACAAGTGGTGCTGGATCACTGGAGAATTCCAGCTCTACCCACCGCTACCTGCACTACCAGATGCAAAAGAACATTAGGGTAACAATGGATAAGATTTAGTTGCAAAACTGCTGAAGGACTCTTAAGATCCTGCAAAGAGGCCTTGCTCCTACAAAGGTAGCCTGAAAGTTACTCCTTTACCAAGAGAGGTACCAAGAAACAGATCCCCTGGGGCCAAAGCAAGGGGCAGACTGTAGATTTGTTACCATACCAGAGCCCATTATCTGTTCAGAATGGGCAAAGTAGCTATTAACCCAGAGGCTACTATGGTTTCAAAGATTAGCTAGTGAAAAGCACTAAAATATGAGACATAAAGTCCAAAGACTAATCCAGATCTGTCCAATCCATTAAGTATACTCAGATGAAGTGATCTTGTAATCACAAAAGAATGTCAGCCAAAGGAGTCCATGTGACATTTACAGAAATGGTTTTGATGACTGATGGCACTAGCATACTGAGTTTCTTAAGCAGTCTCACCTCATTTGACAATCCCAACAGACCTATGAGGTAGACCTATGAGAAGTTACTATCCATACTCAACCAAAAGGGAAACAGGATTCAAGTGGTTACATGATTTGCCCAGGGTCACACTGCTTGAAAGTGGTGGGCCAAAGAGCTTCAAGCCAGGTCTGATCTTGAGTCCACTGCTTTTCACATCAGCTTGTTGCTTTACAAATGTGTGTATTAAATTAGATAAGGCAAAACATAGTGAGTGTAAACCCGAGTGCAAAAATAGGCCCAGATTAACAATTTAAATATATAAAGTTCTTCAACAATTCAAAAGCTCATCTGTACAAGTACTAATTAAAGGAGGCTAGAACTTAGCAGAATTCAGAGAACGAATGGCTAGAGAGAGAATCAATGCAATCTTTGGCAGAATTCCTAGAAATATCTCCAAAATAAAAGAGGTATTTAGTCCCAACTCTTACTCTGCACTGCTCCCTAAGTAATCATACAAGGGAGTGGCTTTAAAAAGGATCTGATCCAGGGGCTCCTGGGTGGCTCAGCTGGTTAAGCGTCTGACTCTTGGTTTCAGCTCAGGTCATGACTGAGCCCGGTGTCAGGCTCCCAGATCATAGTGGAGTCTGCTTGAGAGTTTCTCTCTCCCTCTGCCCTCCCCACCCCACGCTCACTCTCACTCTTGCTCTCTTGAGTGCGCTCTCTAAAATAAATAAACAAATCTTTAAAAAATAAAATAAAAGGGATCGGATTTTACAGAAGGGAAAACCAAGGCCATACAACAACTGTCCAGGGTCTTAAGCAAGTTAAGCACAGGACCCCAAAAAAGGTCTCCATCAGGGAGTTTATTTTCCACTAAGTAACTATGCCTTCCTCAGACTGCACCTGAAGCACTATACTATGTCTGATTGTAAGGAGCACTGCCTGGCCCCTGGGAATCATTCAATAAACAGCAAAGCAGATTCTAGAACATACTCAAAGTAGGAGAGTGAGAGGTGTAGAGACAGTACATACCACTGAGGACTGATAGACACAGAAGGAGAATAAGGAGATGAGGCACTTCAACTCTCTGAATTAGATCACTTCTGTAGTTATGTTACAAATGAATCCAGTTACTGGAAACCAACTTGGACTACTTTAAGCAAAAAAAAGAATTTGCTGGAAAGACACTTGAGCACCTCAAAGAACCTAAGGATGATGGAATAACTAGGTCTCATTCATTTGATTCAAGCCTCAACCCTCTCAGTCTGTTTCTCTCATTTCAAAATTTTAGATTCTCTGGATTATGTGATGATCCCATCTTCAGTCAAAAGCTTTCTCAGCTCCTATTTAACTGCAACTGGAAGGTCAATTCCCAAAGAAGGGAGAATCACCATGGAAGAAGGTGGCTACTCCACCCTGTACAGGGATCTCAAGAGCAAACTAACAACCACGAATCAGTTTATGGAAGGAAGTTTTAGATGATCATTACTACACAACAATTACAGCTAATGGAATACACTGCCTTTTAAACGTTCAAGCAAGTGCTAGGGTATCTGTTAGGAATATTAAGAGTATTCTAAGGTGACTTCTAAGGTTAGTATCGACTTTAAGATTTTGAATACAGGCAAAACTCTCGTTTTAGAAGTGAGGCTGGTAGTCACAGGGGACACAATGGTGGGAAGGTTGTAAATGGAAGATGGAGTTGTTTCTTGATCAGAGGACTAGTTACCTGAATGTGGGCAGTTTGCAAAAAGTAAAATGTACACTTACAACTTTTCTGTGTGTGTTATAAGCCAATAAAACATTCAAGAAATTTTTTGTGATTTAATGACCTCAACCTTCTTGAATAAAATGGTAGCTAAGAGATGGATGAGGCCAGAACAAGGCTTTTACCACATTTCCTTTTTAAGTGCAGGGCAAAAAGACCCAAGCTGGTAAACAAAAGAATGCTGGAGAAACAGTTCAACTATTTTATATGATGGTGTACATTATAGATCAACTTATACCAGATAGGGAGGGAAAAAATTTCAGGAGGAAAAGGGATCAGAACAACTGTTATCAGCCCTATAGAGATGCCCTATAAAGAAGGATATGAGAGGCTCAAATTTCTGGTAAGGCTAGGAACATAAAATACAGTTTCATGGATTATCACAAAACCCTTTTCTGTATGATGAAAGATCTGGCGTGGGAACATACTCAGCTGTTTTTTAATTGATCCAATCCAATTCTAGTGCAGATACTGGCTGTGCTTTCACAAAGCCATCGAATCTGTGTATGATGGGCAATAGGCATAAAACATAACCTAGAGTCATATTTTGAGTCATATCCAAGAAAATGCTTAGGACCCACTTCCCCCCCAAAAAACTTACTTTATAAATAATAAGTTTTGAAAGAATAATTTCCTGCTCTTCATATACTGAAACCAATAAAGGAGAGACTTCACAGTGGAAAAGAAAAAACACAAAAAGAGGGCAGGCTCTGATGATCAGCTTTTGATAGTTAACTTACTATCCTAAGAAAACAACCTTAAACATTAATCATTTTTGCTCTCATTTATAGAGCATGAACGTGACCTCTTAGATAACATTCCTACTTATTTTTCTTAAGTGAAGATGAAATGAATCCTTGGCTTCAGGGAAACACCTGTCAGTCTCCCTTGCTTTTTTGAAGATTAATGTTTGCAATTGGTCCTAGGAAGCAATCAGTCTTAAATGCAAAAGGATTCTAGCACCAGTTCTTCTGTTGAGAGATGAACCAACATTAAGACAAATGAACACAGGACCAAAGACTACAGTGAAATGAGGTAAGGATCTGATTATTCCCAAAAGCTTCACAGGACAGGTACCAAAGAAACTGTTCCAACAGTTCCGTAACAGAAAGGCCTATTCTGTATGCATTCATCTTCCTAGGGCAATTACCAATGAGGCTAGTAGAAGAAAAGGAAAAAGGACCAAGGACAAAGAAAAATATTGGCAGAGGGTCATAAATTAAAACTTCTGCAAAATTAAATGGGCACAGAGGAACTAGAGGTGCTGGAAAAGTCTCTATCTCACTGGCGAAGAACATCTTGTGAAAATGGACTGTCCCAAAATTAACATCTAGAAATGATAACATTTAGGTAATGTCTGGAGTTAATCACAGCAATACAAGATAGCCATAAAAGATGCATTCAAACCGTTAGTTCAGAAGGCATGCTTTCTAGTCTATGACTAGAAGAAACACAGAAACTAAGAGAACATATCAAAATCTAAATTTAAAAAGCAGGGAAAGATATTAACATGCGAGAAAAGAAGAACTGTTTAAAAAAAAGACACAACATAACTAGAACTACTGAGTCAATGTGACACAAAATGCTTCCAATATGGAAAAATGGCAACACAATTCAAGTCAGAGCAATCCCAATCCCAAAGAGAACAATTCAAGAACCACGTCTGAGTTTTTTAAAAACTCTCAGAAAGCCCACAGCAAGGTAGAATATCAAAAGAAAAAATAAGAACAGGACAACCAAATCCACACAAAACATCTATGCATGCAAATCAAATTAGAAAAGATGTGGATCAAAACCTAAAACCTTTTTCCAAGCGATAACCCTGCCAGAAGCCCATCAATACTTCATAACTGCAACCCTAGACCTGTAAAAGAAATAAATTCCAGATGAGATACAGGCAGCCAAAGTGGTCACTCTGAAGCAACCAAGAGAGCTTCTCCCCCCACCTGCTTCTCAGATTTTTAAATCTCAAATGTTTAAAAGACTGTCAGGCTTCATCTAAAGAAAGTACTGGAAAAATGTTCAGAAAGACACAAAAGAGCCAGTGAGACTCTATTCAGTGCTAGGCCCAAAAAGCAAAATAAAAGATCCCCTCAGAATGACACAGGAGTCAGTTCAAAGTACTCAAACAAAACTTGCCAACTGTACATTCTATCATATGGGCAGTAATCACCATCTCTGAGATTTCATAATCAATTTGTCACCTCTAAGATAGCATTTCCACAGGATTCAAACCAAAGGATCAGAATAAAACATATCCTGATGATCCAGAACCTGTAAGGAAAAAGTCCTTGAAAGTAACATTACAGCGTATTATTTACAACGTAGCCAGTCACTTGACTTAAACTTAAGAGTGGAACAAACAGGTCTATAGAGTAAAATGACAAGCTGGATAAAAGACCTATTAAGTATGGAGACGGGTATACTAGAGAAAGAGAGAGGGAGTGAGAGTGAGTGAGTGAGTGAGTGTGTGTGTGTGTGTGTGTGTGTGTGTGTGTGTGGTGGGTAAGAACTTAGAATTTAAATTTCCAAGTTTTAACAGAAATATAATGATAATTTTAATTCCAGATACCAAAATACTGGTAGAAAAAAAGAAGCTGAAGAGTTTATGATGGAAGAAAAGCTGAACAAAGAAGCCAAGAAGAAAGGTGGCTCACTCTGTAACACTTCTAGGCACAAGTAAACAGTGAAGAAGGGAGATCTGATAGAAGTTAATAGAGAACTGGACCAAGTAATATGTCTCAGAGACAAAGAGATCAGGTAAGCAACACAGGTTATTACCTACTCTTTGCTACTTCAGTAGGAACACATGACTAACAGTGAATTAAAACATGAAATGTAACTCAAGAGGAAGTTGGTGAATGGATAATGTGCTCCTGGCAAAACTGAAGATAATTTACCTCTATCAATTTGTTAATAGGCAAGATAAGGTTTATGGTAGGGATTAAAGGATAATCATGTCTTCTATATTGTAAGGAACAATGGTAAAATAAATAATGGCAAACACATGCTAAAGTAAAGGAAAAAATCAGAAGCTCTATCCTCTCATCTGAGGGATAAGTCGGCATGCAGCGAATAGATAAAAAGAGAGAACAGGAAAAAGTTCTTGACTAAGGAAGAAAAAAAAGGAAAAAGAAGGAGATTAAGGAAAGACTGAAGAATGAAAATTCTTTCCCACCAGAATAGGGGAAATAACCATTAAAAACGGGAAAGAAAAAAGGAAGCAGCCATGCAGACATACTTATGGCATAAACACAGGAGAGAGGAGGAAGTGTTTAAGTCTGATAACATCTGAGTACGGGCCACTTTTGGGGAGAAGACATATTAAACAGTGACTTAACTCTACATCCTTAAAGTCCCAACAGGTACGACCTGAAAAATGCTCTCAGAAATTAGGATCAGTTCTCATTAAGACAAACATAGCCTCAAGTTACACACATGTGTATTTTGCCTGCACTCTCCACTCCTAAGTTCACCTTTTATATACATGACAGAAGAAATGCTGGTAAATGTTTTATTACCTTTCTAACCAAAGAATAAAATCAGATCTAAGAGCCAGGTAATATAGATACTGTATCATATACCTACTTGGGGCAATCAGGAAATCACAACTTAACTCTTGTGGCCCAGGAGAAAAGTTGTTTGCTAATGTAGAATACAGATTTTCCAAAGTCTACATTTTTGTTCTTTAGTGTGTGTGTGAAATGTTCCTCAGGAGTACCGCTGAGAGGGCTATAACTAATTCTTAGGAACATTATCTTAAAGTGAGAGTCAGTACATTTTTTCTACAAGGGGGTAGAGGTAAGTATCTTGGGCTTTGAGGACTATGAGGCATCTGCTGAAACTTCTCAACACTGTCACTGGAGGGCAACAGCCATAGACAATATGTAGATGAACAAATATGGCTCCGTTCCCATAAAATTTTATTTATGGATAAATGCAATTTATTTGAATTTCTTTTCATATAATTTTCACATGTCACAAAACCTTCTTCTTCTTTTGATCTCCCTCCCCCTACCCTTAACCATTTAAAAATGTAAACCAGTCTGTGCTTAAGGTCCATACAAAAACAGGCAGCAGACCAGATTTGACCTGTGGGCTACAGTTTGCTCACCCCTAAACCTAAAGAATGACAAATTTCAAAAATTTTCGTAATACTACACAAAGTTGACATCTTGTGGCTTTTTTTAATCCTAAAAAAAGAGGACTGCCTGAGTCACATGAACATCACTAGAAATCTACTATGTTAGGAACAGACAGAGCAACTCACAAGTTTTAATGAAAGATAAGGAGAGGTGCTTTAGGAAACAAGCAATAGAGGTATGATGTCTGATGTATATTTACCAATTGTTTGCTCCCAAAAGATTTCCAGATAAAGTGAAAGGCAAGAAAATATGAATGACAGGGGGAAAAGTAGGGTGATACTTAAGCCATAAGAGAAAAATCTGTCAAGCTATCTAGACATTTGCTAAAAATAAAAGAGGAAAACATCAGTTGTATTTCACATACATGTATGGTTGAAAAGTTTTTGAAGGAGACAATATGCAACATATTCTGAAGCTCATATCATGTCTAATCAAAAAGCATTTTTTAAGCCAAAGGAAGCTGAGAGATAGCTCCCACCATTCATGCCAGCCATGCCATGAGGACTACCATTTTCTTCTCACTTGGCTTCTGGTTAAAATCAAATTCACATTTAAAATATCAGAATGCTCCACTTAATATCTTACCTTGCATGTTCCTGAACTCCCACAATCTCCACTTCACTATCTGAAGAGGCAATATTAATTTCTTCATTGAGAGGTGCATTGCCAGCTGATGTCTTGTCACTTGCTAGGAATCCTGGATCCAAATGACCTGAGAGAGAAGGAGGAAAAAATAAGCTCTACAGTTTGACTTCTTACAAGCAGCATGAACAACTCATTGACAGATTTCCCATCAAGGTTTAATCACAGAAACAGGACTGCTGTAAGAGAGCTCACCAGAGTGAAACTGTCAAGTCTCTGGCTCTCTATTCCTTAGGAAGAAAAAAAAAAAAAACCAACTTTGAGTACTTTAGTAAATAGGTATATATAAACTGTGATAATACTCTATTTTATTCCACAATGCTTTTTGCATTCAACTCCTGTCTGTTTTAAATGACCTGTATAACAGGTTTGTCACCACCTAGGGGGCAACAGGGTTCTCTACTGCTAACCGGTGAATTTTAGTAGAACAAAATTCTAAACCAGAAATGTTCAAAGGCATAAGTGGAATAAATAACAGAAATACTCACTAATATCATATTTATACTGGAATGCTTTATGAAGGATTTAACAATTTTAAATTTTAAACAATTTTAACAGTCTTTCTCAAAAGGAATGGAGAGCTGACAAAATCTAAACCACATCTAAAAGAAAAGGCTAGAGGCAGATCACAGTTTTTGTTCCGAGCAACTGAAATATAACCTGTACGTTGCTGACAGTTCTTATTAGACAGAAGGAAACCACATACTCTTGGAAAAGCGTAACAATTTGTGGCATTGGGGCATGTAAGAACTTTTTCACAAGGGGCTTCACAAAGCATCTATTACATGGTGCAGTAAAACACACTCTCCAACGCACCGAAAACATGAGCTTCATAGAACTCTCTCAATAAAGGCTAAGAGCAAGCAGCAAAGTACACAGCAATATAAACAATTCTAACAAGAGTTAAAATAATTCAGTCTATGTACCCAGCTCTTAAGTGTTCTGGCCTTTCGGAAATTTAGAATATCTAGGAGTTATGAAAAAACCGAGTTGTAACAGGTACAAATTTTCAATTACTCTTTAAAAGGTATTTTTATTTAAATATATTGTCATCTGACACAATATTATGTCTCTATATTTAAAAAAAAAAAATCCTTGGGGCAGCTGGGTGGCTCAGTCGTTAAGCGTCTGCCTTCGGCTCAGGTCATGATCCCAGGGTCCTGGGATCCAGCCCCGCATCGGGCTCCCTGCTCCGCGGGAAGCCTGCTTCTCCCTCTCCCACTCCCCCTGCTTGTGCTCCCTCTCTCGCTGTGTCAAATCAATCAATCAATCAATCAATCAATCTTTAAAAAAAAAAAATAAAATCCTTGGTGACACCTCATATAAACCACGATCAGTAAGATTTTACACACACGACTCTCACTTCCCCCTCCCTCACCCCTTCACATCACTCATTCCAATGCTTCAAGGTCACTGAGAAACCTTGTACTTTCATACTCCTGAGAACTTTCAGTATAACCCTTTTGGAAAGTTATAGACAGTCCCAAAGCAAAAGCCTTCTAATTTTTAAACCCTCTGACCCTGAAGTCCCATCTCTGAGAATTTAGCCTAACGGAAAAAACTTTAAATAAGCAAAATGCAATGATGTCCAAAGACAGTGACTACTGCCTACGAAGAAACTTGGGGAAGTGTATGCATAACACAGAAAGTGTCACATATAACACTATAAAAATATTTTGGTGCTGGGTGAAAAGCTGGTAAAAGGCAATCAAGTTTGAATATAACTGTGGGTCTTTTTTTTTTTCCTTTTTACAATTCTTTAATATTATCTTTTTTTATTCGGTTGACTATGATGCATATGAGAAAACAGAAGACCACAAAGCTTAAAATGGCTCCCAGATACAACTGGTGATTGAGATTATATTACAGTCTGCAAGGGCTTGACTTTCTCTATTAAAGAACAGCAGAAATAGGATTCTAAATATTGGCAGTGGGGAAATAACTGAATCCGACGAGCATATGAAAGGCAGCATTCACCAGACAAAACCCAGTTTTGTTAAATCTGGGGTGGTTGCTTAAATGGGGAGTATGTATGGTTAAGTCTTGATTTGGTAAACTCAGATTCTTGCTCTGACCCCAATACCTTGCTTGTGGTCAAGTGTTTTGTCCAATTTCTAGTTCAATGTTGAAGTTACAACTATTATCACATGTACTGTTCCTACTGCACTGCTAGGAAGAAATATAAATTGATAGTCTTTTTTCAAACCTTCAACTTGTCCATATTCAATCTTTTGAGCAGCGTTGCTTTGTACAACTATAACAATTTACCTCATCTATTTGTTCCTACAATAAATACTTGTTTATGACAGGCTATGCACTAGGTGCTAGGAATATTACGGAGAACAGAGACAGGAGGTATATAGTGTCTACCCTCAACTAGCTCACAATATACTCAGGTATTATAAAAAGCAGTCCATCATACTATGGCTTGAAAATTGCTCTGTTAGAGAAGTAAGGAGTACGTTTAAAGACATAGAAAAGGGAAATTTCCCAGGCTTGGGAATAATCGAGGATGCAGAGCTCTTAGGGAAGAGTAGGCACAGGTGAGGAAAAGTAGCAGTAAGGAACACTGTGTTGCCCTTTAGGGTATAAAAATTCATTAAAATGTGGGGTAATGTAGTAAAAACAGCAATGGGAAATGAGGCTGGGAAAGTCAGCAGGGCTCAGAGGGTAAGGTGTCTGGACTTGAACTTGAGAAGTAGGAAACCACTGAAGAATTTAAGCAGTGACATGATCTGGTTTTCCATTTTCAAAAATTTCCTTTTGGAGTGTACAAATGGAACTAATATCAGGGCAGGGAATATGAAAGGCAAGAAAACCAGTTAGACTGCTATAGTTTCCTGGGTGAGAAAGGACTATGGCCTAACTAGTAAAGAAACAAAATGGGGGGATACTATCTGTGTACATGTATATACAGAGGGTTAGTAATGCTGGGAATCAGGCAAATCAACAAACAAACTTAGCAAAAAATAATGGCTAGGTTTCTGCTTTAGGTAACTGGACAGAGTTACAATGCCCTTCAGTGCACCAATGAACAAATGAGGGTGGTTGCTCAGGACATGATGATGGCGTGCCTCTAAGATGTCCAACAGGCACAGCTGGGGTTACTATTCTAAAGCTCAGGTCAGAGGTCTGGGGAGGAAATAGAGTCCTCGGCAGTAGGTGGGAAGGCAAAGGGCAGCAGAGGAGTGAAGGAGGCCTAGAACAGAACCCTGACAAACACCAATAATTAAGGACGGACAGATGAAGGGGAGCTCACCAAGTTAAGTGAGAGGTAGGAAGAAAACCTTAAAATATGAAGCCAGGACACCATGGAATGAGCATTTCTAGGAAGAAGTGCTTATCAGTGCCCAAAAGAGAGGCCCAATGAGAAGAGGGACTAGGTAGAGTCCACTAGAATCAGCAATAAGATGACCATACATGTACCTTGGCAAGAAGAGCCTCAGAGGAGTGACAGGGCTAAACCCCATGTAGCAAAGCAAGCTGAAGAATAACAGAAAGGAAGGAAGAACAGACACATTTTAAATAGTTTGGCTATGAAGAAAAAGGCAATAGGATAGTACTGAGCAAGGAAAATAGGTTTGAGGGAGAGGGATGTGTGTGTATGAAGAACTTTAAAAGATGGGAGAGACCCGGCCATATGTGGAAAAAAGGCAGAGCAGAAACAGGCATGATGGCAGAAGGCTGAGGCAAGGGTCATCTGTGAAGAATGCGGCAAGGCCATGTGCAGAGCACAGGTGTGGGTGGGTTGCACGGTGAGGGTTCAGAAAAGTGAAATAGCCATATGAAGACAGAACTGCCTAAGGAAAGACAGGATCTGCTGCGCAGCACTGAGAGCCAGGGTGACACTGCAGATTAGGAAGCTAACTCAACCCACGATTCTGCCGCTATTTGATTTTCTCCAGCTATGCTAAGCAGAGTGATACAGGTTCCAAGTGTGCGTCCAGGGATCAGACTATGCCAGCTAGGTGCAACAGGAAAGCCCGCTATACAGGGAGCTGGGGATATGGCACAGGAGAGCTGGGTTTAAACATGCTGGAGCAGGCAAGAAGTGACGCTAGCAGGGGGCTGGCAAAGGGCTGGGTGATGGGTCAGTGAGGCGGAAGAACAGTATAAGGGAAGTAACAGCATGAGAGTATACAAGAGCCCCCGTGGAAAAGGAGAAAGCAAGAGAAAGAGGTAGCAAGAAAACCAGTGATTATGAGAAGTAAAACACTGTAATTCTATCTTCTTGGCCACCCACAAACACAAGCCTCTGGGACCCATCCACTGCTCTCCTGTCTCATCCTCCACTCCACTGTTATTCTCCTTTGCTCCAGCCACCCACACTTACCTTCCTACAACTTTTCCACTGCCCTCTGGAATGCCAGATCCATGGAAAACTGCACTGAACTTTTCACCTCCCTGTGGAAATCCAACTCTCCTGAAAATGCCACCAACCATGTAGTCCTTGGAAGCTGCTCCTACGCCACAGTTGGGGGACCACAATCACTTACGAATACTGCCCTCCATCCTCATGTACAACACCAGCAGCCCCCATCTCCCAGAGCACTTCCAAATACTAACTACAGGACAGTTTCACCCCTCCATGGAACGTTACTGGCACCGGGGTTAGTTTCTCTCTCTTTCCACTTTAAGTCCTGCTACCATGATTACTTATGACTATGTGAGTGCTTGTTATTCATGTGGACAACCACCCCCAAATTCTCCACACCTACTCTCTAGGGAGCCAAGGCTCAAGAGGCACTTAACACTCCCTGTGGTTAGACTCATAGCAAGGGGCTCAGCCCTTACCATCCTAAAAATAAACAAGATAACTGAATTAAACCAAACTAAAAAGGCAGATTGTAGGAATCATGGTTGCTATAACTAAACTACTCCTCCTTGAAAAGACTCAAATCTTTTCAACAGTAATTAAGAAAACATGACAAGAATATGACACAATTAGTTCTTAGTATCTCTGTGCTCAGTTCTCTCTCCATAGTTCCAATTTTTTTAAATTCTTTTTTTTATCTGAGGGTAGCCTACAGTTCTAATTTATAATTCCAACTTATGAAATGTCCTGTCTCAGTCATCAATATTTCTGAATAACCAATCTTTATTGATTAGGCCCCTCATTCTGACCCTATCACCTACAGAGCCTCACTTCTGATCTGGAAATATCTCTTTGCCTTTCTTTGTTTAAAGAAAGGGGAAGAACAAAAAAATAATAAAGGGGAAGAAATGAAAAATTACTATGCTACTTTTACTCACAATTTTACTATAGTATCTTAAGAAAAACAAGGTAACTACCGTCAATATTTAAGATTCTTCTAACGTTATTCATCCATTATGGATCCAGAAACCAGTATTTTACATACCACCTTCCCATTATTACATCAAGTCAAACCATTTTGTTAGCACAATTTGGGCCATAAAAACTGTAATCCCACCCTGCTGACATTTACAGAACTTGTGTGATGTTCTAAAACTGATCACTTAAAATCAGGGTTGGCTCCTGTGGCCAGTATTTTTACTCTTTAGTCTAAAAATCAGTATAAAATAAAATAAGGGACGCTGAGATTAAGTGATGGGGGCTAAATACAAATTTCCTGGTGAATGTTAACTCTAGACTAATGATTGTGAGAGTTTTGCCACATTTCTTGTCAGAGCCATTAGATAAAATGTGCCACTCAGACAATAAGTCAGCTGCGACCCCACCAAGTTTATGGGACACCATGCTCTACGAGAGACACCAAGGCTTTCTCCAAGAGCCAGGAATATATCCCCTCTGCGGTCTATTTCAGAGCCAGGGCAATTAGTCCTTTTCTCTCAGCGTAACCCTCTTCAGTATGTCATACATTCCTTTGGGAGTTCCTGTGCACAGCTTCAGATTCTCTGGCCTTTGGGCCATCCTCCACTGTCAACCCTCCAACCCATGACCTCACAGGAATCCAATGACAGAGCAATGGCTAAAACATACACAAAACGGAGCCTCAAAGATGCTCTGGGATTCTCGAATACTGTCAGTGGCAATAATCAGTTTCCTGTTGCAGGACAAGAATAAGCCCTGTAGAAAAAGTGTAAATACCACAATTACCATATAGTAAACTGAAAATAAGTCAGAGGACTTATTTAACTATGGGGGCAGCTGGCTGTGTAGCTCTTCGGAAAGATAACTTCTTTCACTCTATGAGAAATTCTAAAGACCTTTTCAATACACAAGTCAGAAAGAAAACAGCATAAAATAATAGCTAAATTATCACGGCAAACATTTTCTTTTTGTCTTCAAAAGAAATAATGTAGCTACTTTTAAAATCACAAATCTACTGAGTAAGAACTAGTCCAAAGCCGATTTGCAGCACGTTAAAGGACAGGAGGACAGCGACATATTAGGTATAAAAAAGGTTAATATCTCAAGTCATCGTTCATTTAGCTTGAAAACAAGTGAATTATTACCTTGCATTTAGTTTTTTCAGTAAGAATGTGAAAAACTTTAAAAAGTAGGGCAAAAGAGGGTCAGAAAACTAAAATCTTAGAGTTCATAAGGACCACGTAAAAACAAGCGAAACCTGACCAAATGTGGTCTCCTTCACAAGACTGATACACTGACTTCAAAGTGCTATTAATAGAAACATGGCCATTCTGGTCTGATTATAAAAAGCCGTAGGCTAAGAACAGGAAACCCAAGATTTGTTTCTCTGCACTATAACTAGTGTTCTGGACAAATCAAGATCATCATCCCTATTTTAAGGATGGGAACATGCTCATGGGCTACCTTCTTGATAAGAAGGCTGATGGGAAAAACATATCATTTCTATAAAAGTTTTAATTTCTGGGGGGGTTCACTCTAAATAAATTTAGTTTACCACAATTATAAGCCTTCCATACCAAGAGTACTTCAGATTTCTGCTTGTTTTAGCCTTATCTACTTTTACATTTACAGTGAACTACTACTAGCAATAAGTAAAAATTAAGCCATATTCCTATTTACTGATACAGTTTCCTCAACATGTCCAACACAAGAGTTACCTGGGAGTGATTACTAGAAACAAGATTTTCCAGACCCCATACCAGATCTATGTACAGAATCCTCAGGGAGAAATTTAGGATTCTGAATTTTTAGAAGCACCCTAAGTAATTTTTATGCTCAGGCCAAGTATAGGAAATTCCTGTGGCCAGAGCAACTCACTCCGGGACAGAACAGTAAATTAGAAATTCACTGATTAGGTCCATTAATCACTTCCTTACTCAGCCTACTTCAGCATACGTACGCTAACATAATGCCGGCCAGCATTCCTGAGGTCCTACCTTGTGCTGTATTCTGCACTAAGTACAGTATGGACATTATTTCACCTAATGGGAACAATAACCTTTTGGGATGGATACTAGTTTTATCCCGGTTTGCAGAGAAGAAAAACTGAGGCTTTATGTAATTTACCTGAGTTCACACAGTATGTAAGTGGCTGCTGGTTCAAACCAGGCTGTTTGTTGGCAGCAGGCTGCTACCTTCTACACTGTTCAATTCTAGCATCAGGAAAGAAGAAGGAAACACATGACAACAGCTGAAATGGAAAGCTTAGGTCTTTTGTTGACCACTGGCTTTCCTATTATCTCAATTCTTTTCCTTGGTTAAAACTAAAACTGAAGAGTAAAAACTCTTTTCCATATACAAACATCACCTAGGATGCTTGGGTGGCTCAGTCAGTTAAGCGGCTGCCTTCGGCTCAGGTCATGATCCTAGGGTCCTGGGATCAAGCCCCACATCGGGCTCCCTGCTCAGCTAGGAGTCTGTGTCTCCTTCTCCCACCCCCGCTCTCCCTGCTCACTCTCTCTCTCTCTCAAATAAATAAAATCTTAAAAAAAAAATCATTGTCTAATTGCCTGGAAAAAGAGGCAAGCTACTCTATCTCCAAGGAATACTTATAGCATCCTAAATGGAGTGGGGCTGCACACCTGATCTGAAATGCTACTGATTAACCCCTGAAGAGTCTGTTCAGTGACTGGGTTTTTATTTTGTTGGGAGGGAGAGTAGGACAACTCAGATTAACCACAAGAACATTTATCTTAAGAGGCACTTGGGTGGGGGCGCCTGGGTGGTTCAGTCGTTAAGCGTCTGCCTTTGGCTCAGATCATGATCCCAGAGTCCTGGGATCAAGCCCTGCATTGGGCTCCCTGCTCCGCAGGAAGCCTGCTTTTCCCTCTCCCACTCCGCCTGCTTGTGTTCCCCTTTCTCGCTGTGTCTCCCTGCAAATAAATTAAAAAAAAAAAAATCTAAAAAAGGGGGGGGCAATTCAGTGGCTCAGTCAGTTAAACGTCTGCCTTTCAGGTCCTGATCCAAATGCATCAGACTCCCTGCTCAGTGGGGAGCCTGCTTCTCCCTCTCTCTCTGTTGCTTCCCCCACTCATTCTCTCTTTTCTTCCCTCCCTCCCTGTCTCTCTCCCTCCGAAATAAATAAAATCTTAAAAAAAAAAAAACTTACCTTAAACTCAAACCATAAGAATGACCATCTCATTGATGCTAGAGTTCAAATCTCAAAACTATAAACTGGCAAGCAAGCATGAATTCTGTTAACATTTTGTTGTGGCACTGTTAAGTATATTCAAAATTTGCGAGATGGGCTCCCACTAAGACAATTATATCAAGACCATAGTGTATTATTAAGTTTTATCACTCACATACCTGCATTGTCTGATTTAGAAAAGACTTTGAGCCAATATATGGCTTCATAAGAAAATGTGA
This sequence comes from Callorhinus ursinus, assembly GCF_003265705.2. Taxonomy (NCBI): domain Eukaryota; kingdom Metazoa; phylum Chordata; class Mammalia; order Carnivora; family Otariidae; genus Callorhinus; species Callorhinus ursinus. The sequence goes on from NW_027397073.1 coordinate 26,883,139, forward strand.
TGAGGATCTGTTGAACAGTGATGATATACAAAAATCTACACACAATATGTGTGGCCCAATACATGCATATGTTCTCTATATATCATATCCTAAAGAAATTAATCACATACGTGTACCAAAAGACATGTACAAGAAATGTTAATGGTAGCATCATTTGGAATAGCATCCTAAATGTCCAATAAAGAGAACGGGTAGGTCAACTATGATATATTCATACAGTGAATACTAAACAGCAGTGAAAAATGAATGAACTAGAGCTATATTTATCGACAAGAACACGAAATGTTGAAAAAAGCAAGTTACAAATCGTTACGTTCAATATAATATCAATTAGTATTAAAACATGCTTGTTTACAGAGACATAATAAATGCAGTAAAAATATAAAGAAACACACAGGAATACCAAACATTAAATATACCAAATTCAAGACAGCTTTGGAATGGAGAGGGAAAAGGAAAGGGAACAGAGTTGAAGCTGTGGGTGTTTCCATTACATATTTTTGTAATGTTTCATTTAAGAATGGTGGCTCTTAAGAAGGTACCTGAGTGATATAGTCTTTAAAAATTTGTGACTGAAATTCAAAAAAAAAATCAAAAATAGAATTAAGTACATAAAGGCTAGTGATGTTTTAAACAATCAAGCTAACAATTACTTGAATCTTAAAATGTGATGCTATCGGGGTGCCTGGGTGGCTCAGTCGTTAAGTGTCTGCCTTCAGCTCAGGTCATGATCCGAGGCCCTGGGATCGAGCCCCGCATCGGGCTCCCTGCTCAGCAGGAAGCCTGCTTCTCCCTTTTCCACTCCCCCGGCTTGTGTTCCCTCTCTCACTGTGTCTCTCTCTGTCAAATAAATAAATAAAATCTTTAAAAAAAAAATGTGATGCTATCCCCGATACTGGTAACTTTAAGGATACTTTAAAGCCTACATCTTTGCACTATTAGGTTGAATTGTCTGAAACTGCTGGGTTTGTTATAGGTCAAATATTAACAATTCCATATGGCTCAAACTAATATTCAAATTCTCTACATGAAAAACAAAACAAAAAGTAATCATTCATGTTTTCCCCAAGACTTTACTATACAGTGATCTACGTTTAACGGTAAGACTAAGAAACAGGGAAATAAAAGTGAAGTAGAATGGATCACTGGTCAACAGAAGAAAAATGAAGATAAACTATCCAGTGTATAGAACAAATCATCTAACTTAGAAATACATATTGCACAAAATGTGGTCAAACTACTCTCCTTTAATATAAATTACTGCTTAATTTTTTAAAGTACTTATACATATTAATAAATCCTTAAAAGATCCTTGTTGGGCAAAGCAAGTATGTATACATACAAAAATTGAAGTCCAGAGGACACTTTGTCCAAGGTCAAATAGGCAGTTAGCAGTCAAAACATATTTAAAGCTAAAGTCAGGTCCTGCTCCAAAATTAGCTACAATAAATTAAGCAGAAACTCAACAAACAAGAGATTTTTCTTTTGTTCCAATCAGATTATGGAAGGAAGAATTAAGGGCAATGATCTGTGGAGCGCTGTCTCCTTTTTTATTTCCTAGCAATTTCAATATATATATATATGTTCTAAACCCATTACTTTTGTAAAACCCATAAACATAATATTTTAGGTAGTGATTAAACTATAAGAGAAGCTCATAAAAGCCAATGCAATTTATAATTTAACTAGGAAGCTATAATCCTTCTGTAACACTAAAGTAGGAAAATGCACACTAAAAGCAGTCTCTCAATCCCCTCCCCCTCTCTTTTCAAACTTAAGTACTAGTGCTTTAAGAAAAAGGTTTAAATGAGAAAGAATGTTGAAAAAGTGTTGAGGAACACAATTAAGGAGACTTGGAGGCACTGGGCAATATTTTCAAAAGCAATGCAATGGTTTTTTTTTAGTGAATAAATATCATTCTTCAGAATCATCATAGAGCCCAGATAAATTATGCAAGACAGGGAGAGAGATTTTCCTGAGATACCAGAAGCAGAAACTGAATGAAAAGGGTTGGAAGAGACAACATGAGAGCTACCATAGAGGAACTGACAGGGACAGGCACACCGAGAAGCAGAAGAAACACTGCAACCCCGCACAGCAGCAGCCCCCAGGGGCCAGTTTAATCAGCTCCCTCCCCACACTGCAAGGTAAGGTCACAGTACAGATTTAAGTGCAGCAAGCCCCTGGAGAAGAGGGGAGGGGAGGAGTATTAAGGCCATCTGGACGATTTTTAACGTATGTGAAGTATTTTTAACCCAAGAAATAGGTCTACTGGAATCTACCTATGCCTACCATTATTTCTCATTTTTGCTTCCTTCACATTAGGAAAGATGAATGACATGCTACCCACATCCTTTTCAGTTACAAATGGCACCCTGGATAGTCACAATCATCTAATGCCAGATGTCTAGTTGGCCTGCTCTCATTGGCAGGGGCACTACAAGGAAAACAGCTGCTGGGACACATGCACAGTACACCAGGAGAGAGGGGGAGGGGAGGGAGACCAACCTGCCTCCGCATTCAGCTCCTCTAGAAGCCCGCTGGTCCTCCAGGTAGCTCCTGTGTCCTGGCCTCCTATAGAATTACTGTGCTCTTGAACTACTGCAGCCGCCAATAAATTGTCCACATTTACCACTTCTGGGTCAGAGCTGGTGTCAGACATATCATAATGAGCTACAACTGGAGGTCCATCTAGGGAGGAAAGAAAATGTATACTTGTATCTAACTTCTGGGGTGAAAAATACTTCTGTAAGAGCCCTCCAAATGCCAGTTGCCTTTATCTTATTATTCTATCTGGTCAGAAAAGCTGCACTTTATACACCTAATATTTTGTACATGATGTGAAAGTGGAAAAGATAACCCAAGCTTATACAGATGAGGGACACATTTGAAAAGGAGAAAAGGAGTATAATTATGAAGAATGGAGGACAACAGTATACTGAACAAAGTTACATTGAGTTCTTGCCATATTTCTAAAGAGCAAAAGATTATGAAAAAGGGGAAGACTCCACAGAGAGTAAAACTGATTTTTTAAAGGAAAAAAACTGAGGCAAACTATTAAAACTCATCTTATAGTTTTTAAGAGAATGAATCTAGTTCTTTCTCTTAATAGCTAGTACTTAAAAAGTCACTAATAGATTCAGAGAAGAAAATCAAATACGTATTTTCCTATTCTAAAGAACTAAGGCTAACACTAAGAGTTCTACTTGACTATGTCCTGTAAAGCCCTTTACAAATATCAGGGATGTTATATATTTTACAACATTCTACAAAAAAGAAAATACTCACAAAATCCACCTTCAGGATTTTGCTTTGGATGTCTTGTTAGGGACAAATTTTCTTTTTCCTGAGAAAAACAACCAGCTCACGCTCCAAGGCAATGATATGCAACCTTATGGGTTATTTTAGAGGAAGACATTGAAGTTCTTACTGGAAAATAAGAGATCCCTTCTACCTCCAAATCACCCTAACTAACTGAAAAAGGCAGCAGAGCTCCAGAGTAATTAAACTGCAGTGATTCATGCTAAAATAACTCAATATTCATGCTTGTAGAACAGATACATGCTTTAAAATGCTAATGCTACCCTTTTTCTAGTGCAACAGCAAAAAGCAAAAATACAGTTTTCATTCAATTATAAAACACATCCCTTACCACTATCTCCATTTTAGAATAAAGCAGAAATAAAAGAATGCAGTTTCTCCCCCAACAGCTATTTATGAAGTGCAGGCAAATTATGTACTTCCATAAAGATTTTTTAAGATCAAGACTGTTTAACATTAAACACGCCTATTTTATGAAACTCTTGACTATGAATACATACGCCAATGAATCATTAAAATAGAACACAATGAAAGATTAGTTTTAATACAAACATCCATTGTGTAAATTGTCACTGAACAAAAGATGGAACACATTTGGGGTATTTATCCCTTAAAGCAAAGTTCTCAAATCACAGGTTTATGTAGCAACATTTTTAAAATAAAAATGACCAAATAAAAGCAAATGAGTTGTTAAGAGCCACTGTATAAAGAACAGACATGTCACAATATGAAATTCTGACGATCATGACAATTTCAGTTGACTACTTAAAAATACTTTCCAATTCTCCCAAAAGGGTAAATCAAGTTCATAAAATTCAATAGTGTGGCCTCAGTATCAGTTGGTAATGGATTTTAGCTCAAATAGCAAAAAAATTGGTTCATGTTTGATATTTTTCTTTTCTAAAAAGGAAAAGAAAGCTCTATCATTTATGGAGTTCTCGTCAGAGTTCAAAATGATTATTATGGAATCAAGATACTGTGTGATGTCCAAATACTTGGGTGCAGAAGATATGAGGGTCAAGTACAATATTGACTATTTGACCAAATGTTCTATTTTTAAAAAGGCTTCAGTTAAGTGTTGTTTTTACAATAAATTAGTGATTTATTTTAAAATTTATACCACTAGGACCATTCACAACCTCTTGCTCACACACCCCCCCCACCCCAACCCACCAAATTGAGGCATCAGGTCAACAGTCAAGTCAAAATTGTACCACTCCTACATGTAGAGTCATGCAAAGAGTATAGTTGTATATGTACATGCAGAGTTAACATCACCTACCCATGGCAATAACTTGTCTGAAAGTCTTCATCAGTAGGAAATACAAGCATAAACTTGTTATCTGGCTTCATTCTTGTATCTTCCATTATTTCCAAACAGCACACCTTATAGCTTAGCTTAAATTTAGTATTCATCATAAACAAAGACAGTAATATTTTCATATTTTAATTACACTTACAAGTTAAATTATCATCAGTGTCATTTCTCATTTCCAGTATATCCAAAACAATGACAATACTACACAAACTTTAATAGGAATGGTTGTCTTTTTATCTTTCTTCCAACAAGAAACCACAGTTAAGAATCTTGTGTTCTGGAGCGCCTGGGTGGCTCAGTTGGTCAAGCCGTTGCCTTCGGCTCAGGTCATGATCCCAGGGTCCTGCGATCAAGCCCCGCATTAGGCTTCCTGCTCAGTGGGGAGACTGCTTCTCCCTCTCCCTCTGCCTTTGCCTGCTTCTCTGCCTACTTGTTCGTTATCTCTCTCTCAAATAAATGAATAAAATCTTAAAAAAAAAAAGAATCTTGTGTTCTAAGGTCATCTTACATTTATCATTAGCAAACCAAGATTAAATAAGGTATGTTTAAAGCATTCAACATCAGGGCGTGGACTTTAACCATTAAGTATTAGCTAACTGATGGTGATAATTTGTGATATTCTTTTAAAAGTGATTCTTGCTACATAGCAGAATTAAGAGACAGGTAAGATCCTGTACTAATTTCATCTACCTTTTAAATGAAAGGGGGAAAAAAGCCACTGAGGAGGAGCTAGCAAAATTCAACACATTAATAACAGAAGCAACGACTATGCTTCCAATTTGACTCTAACAATTCATTACAGGATGGAATAAAGAGGGAGATACTGTCCTCCCTCCCACTTGATTATTCCTCTACGCTGCTGCACTGCTACTAAGATTATTTTCACTTTCAAAAACAACAAAATAGTCCCTTTAAGTAGTTATACATGGAAACATTTCCAATTTAAAATTTAATCATTAATGTAAGCACATTCCATGTTACAATATTTAAGGATTAGCCAAACTGCACAATCTCCCATCTGCTAACCTTGAAGTCTGTCACAATCTTAAAACACAAATTTATAATAATGAACTTACTAGTTTTTCTATAATCATTAAAAGCATATCTCAAAAAGGTATATTTGACACAATTAGCTAATAACTATTTGGTCTGTGGTTAATCAAAGTGATGTTTCTCCTCGCGATCAAAATATTTTGAAATTTTTGCTGGTCGTTATGATTATAAGGCAAGAAAAATTAAAAGTCAAGCAATCCACTGCCTTAAGAACATCAATTAGTCCATTTTATGCTAGAAATAGGTTTGGACCCTCTCACTGACCTCCTGGCCTATAAACACTGTTCTAACTTTGCAAATAATAAATACAGATGTGTCTGTATCATCACACATTCCTGATATAGTGAAGTGTACACTTTTATGGACCTTAAACCTTCTGTACTTCTGTTGTCATCGGGTGTTTAATTTTATGAATTTGTTTTCTCAATATGTTCTTTTTAAAAACTACATTCTTTTAAACCTCATTGAAAGAATTTGAATCAAAAATAAAGAGGCAAAATAAAACCAACATCCTTTACTATGTTTATCCCTGACAAACCCCTTTTCAAATTTAATAACCAAAAGCACACAATTTTTAAATTACATAAGGTAATACATAATTTACCATTCTTGTTTTACAGATGAAAGATTTAAGTCCTACTTAGGTGGAAGCAGAATCAATTATATTACAGTTGTTCAGTGTTGAGGGAACTGGGAAGATACAGGAGACAGCAGCATAAGAAACACAAAGATCTTTGGCAGCAAACATAATAGGCTAAAAGTCCTGCCTACTACTACTTAGCTGTAAGACTGTTTCTTCACAAGGTTAGCAAGAGTTAAAGATGACATAACAGCACAATACTGGTCCACTGCCCTATCCTTCCATTATAATTAGCACCTGCCCTACTTTATTATTTGGTTGCTTTTCTTTACATGCAAATTCTGCCCTACAGAGCCTGCAAGCAAGCAGCTTTGCGAAAACATCACTGTCTGGACTGGTGCCTCATACTGGTCATAAGATTAACCCAACTTGTGAAGTAAATGCTCTGCTAGGATTACTGAGATCACCACAAATGGGGCTTTTTTACTTTTATTTTTGTCTGAAGTGTCCTATCAGTTTGGATGTATTCATATAAAAGTGTTTCAAAGACAAATAGAGAACATTTTTGGATTATTTCATATTTTGCACCATCCTTGCCTACAGAGCCCTCCCACTAAAACAAGTGCTGTCAGTCAGTGCTGTCAGTATGAAGTGTGATTAGATCTAGGAGACAGGAACTCCTCTTGTATCCCAGACATCCTAGAAATGCCACTTCTCTTTCTCTATTGGTTAAGTCTTAGGCCCAAGGAAAGGTGGGGCAAATGGCCCAACAGATGCTTTGCCCCTTCAAATCCCATTTCTATGACTATAGTAATATACAGTAAAGCCCAGAGAACATTCCTTCTGTTGTCCCTATTACAGCCAATCTCCTGAACCCCTCATGAGGAGAGGAAAAATCTATCTTGTTACTGCTAAATGATCCCATACAAGCTCTATTGCCACAGTCATTAGAGGGCCTAGGCCCAGTGCCATTACCTACAACAGCAAGACAATGATGAAAATCACACTTAGCCTCAAACCAGAGAGACTGAAAACAGTTACACCTGAAAGAAGGGTTCTTAGAAATTACCTACCCAAGGGGTCTAAGAAGGGAGAGTATGTGTGTGTAGTGGCCAGGTGAGAGAATGAGGTGTGGGGGAATAAGGGTGTGGGTATGAGGAATCGAGGGAAAGGGCAAACCTCCAGAAGGAAATTTGCATGTTAGCAGAACCTACTCAAGAGAGAAGGTTTTTTCATTACATACCAAAATACTTACCAAAGTGAAAATTTATATTTGCAAATGAGAAAAAATACTTGAGAATACTATGCTATATTTTTATTACTATCAAAGTGTATGTATGTATATATACACACACACAACAATTTGAAGAAACAGAAAGCAGTCGTTTTCAAAGCAGCTCCTGGAAAAGACGAATAATTACATCTACCAGAAAAAAACAAAAATCTATATAGAAAAGTGCCATCTCTAGAAAAATAGCTTTAAATACCAAAAACTGTGTGTGTATATTTTCTGCAAAATAATATCAAAAGCTATTTTGGTGAAAAGAAAATTGAGAAAACAGGGCTAAATGGAAATGAAATGTGCAATATGCACTGAAAATTTATGTTTGGGCAGTAAGTCATTTCTATTTTTTAATTAAATTTTTACTTGTTTTTAAGTAATCTCTACACCCAAAGTGGGGCTCGAACTCACAACCCCAAGATCAAGAGTCACATGTTCCACCAATGGAGCCAGCCAGGCACTTGGCATTAAGTCATTTTCAAAATAAAACTGAGTCAATGTCTATTTTGTACTTTTTCCATTATACTCATCTCAATTATTAAAATTTTTGAGACTATAAAGTTTGCAAGGTGGGAATAAAGTTTTAAGCATTCCGTCTGTCCTTATATCATACTGGTAAATGACAAATCATTTTGTCCACCCAGAAAAGTTACCTATGATACTAAGAGTTAATTTTGAAAGGACCAAAGAGGTAAAAGCAAATATTCAAGATTATCAGAGTTGTTAGAAAGTTGATTGCAAGAAAGAAAATTTAATTTTAACATTTCACCACTAACTATAAAGCTGGGAAAATTGGGAGGTTATTCATGAGATAACTTGGGTAATACATATCTGGATGTTCAAAAAAACCCTAAAAATATAGAAAACAGGGCACCTGAAGAGGTCACCATCTTTCAATTTTTCTTCCTTTTTCAGACACAAACTCACAACCTACTGCTTTAGTATTCAGATCTATAGAGAACTAAAACAGCTGCATTACATATAGGAAGGACATAAAAATTAGGTATGATTTTAGCCACATCTCCATGTCTATGCTCCCTCCTAAAGATACCTCCATTCCTTTCTGATTACTCCTCGTAGTCTAAATTCTGCTATTTTCCAAATATTCCTCAATTTTTAAGAGGGTAACTTACTAGGACATGTAAAGGAAAAGAATCTCAACTTTTGTATTAACACTGGTATTTGTTATTACCTTTTTCAATACACCAATTACAAAAAACCTGAAAATTATCTCAAAAACATCATGTGGGGCACCTGGGTGGCTCAGTCGTTAAGCATCTGCCTTCAGCTCAAGCCTGATCCCAGGGTCCTGAGATCAAGCCCCACATCGGGCTCCCTGCTCCACGGGAAGCCTGCTTCTCCCTCTCCCACTCCCTCTGCTTGTGTTCCCTCTCTCGCTTGTGTCTCTGTCAATAAATAAATAAAATCTTTTAAAAAAATCATGTAAAACCTATTATTAATTACTCTAACTACAAACTAATACCATCATTTCATTATGGAAAAGCAAGCTTCTTGATTCCCAAACACCTAATGTGAATTAACTGGTAGAGAATCACTAATATAACCAATGCTGTCCTCAACAGAGTAACAAGAAACATTTCTTTTTTAAAACTTTTATTTATCTAGATTAGTTATTACACTTCAAATGCAGTTAGGTAAAAGATATAAAGAAAATGCGATAAAATAAAATCAGTTATTTGATAACATTCTCCCCAAATCTTAAAGTTATAAGATTTCATTACCAAAGAATATACTTCCTTATAGATTATTATTCCTTCACTTTTTAGGATGTCTTCTATTTTATGTTGTGGTAAATTTAATATAAGATTTACTCAATGCTAGTAAACTAGTAGCTTGTTTTCAATCCCCACTAACTTTCCTAAAGGTGGAGAAAAATGAGAAGTATAGAAACTCAGAAGTTATTCATGTTGTGTATAATTTGTTCTAGTCAAATTAAGAAGACAAGTTTCTTATCTGTACAATGATTATGGATACATGCCATTTTTAGAAAGGATTTTGAGATGAATTTTTCTTCAAGAAAATTTTTACTGAACAGTAAAAAAATTTCAAGTTTAATAAATTTGCTGAAATGGTTTTGATGCTGTATTTTCTAATATGTGACATTCCACAAAATCTTTTTCATTGTCGCCATCACTGTATCATTTAAATAACTCAAACAGGAGAGAAGGAAATCAATATAAGCTAAACAAAACGTAACAGGTACAATTACTTTAAAAGGTCACCATCTTTAAAACAGCTTGCCTATAATCTGTTATTCTAAACAAATGACAGCAAGAAACCTATTTGCCATCTTTCCTATGACTTCCATGTAGCTGTACCATTAGGCAAATTCAGCTATACATTAAAAATGAAAATTATCAGTAATATCAACTTGGGTGCTTTATTTGCTCAACAAAAAGATTATAGCATTTCTTTTATTAACAAGCAGATTTAATACATTTAAAATTATTTCATTTCTAATATTCTGACTTGCATACAAATTTTAAGTAATAAATCTTAGGTAAATTGAGATATACCTAGACCCAGAGATCTGGATCTCCACTGTTAAACCTGTAACAGTAGAGAATGACAAAAGCAATGAAGCAAAATTATTTTTTTACTCAGTCTGCTAGTGAAATAAACAAGAGGTCAAAAACTTTTACTCGACAAAAAAAGAAAATCCATAAAGTAACATTTTTCGCCAATTTAATCACCCTAACTAGGCTTATATGTGGGCAACTCTTTTTCTTACATACATGTAGGAAGCAATGAATGGATGTTAATGATGTGAATCCATTAAAATCCCTGTAAGACTATTACATAGTTGTCTGTCTCCAACAACTTGTCAAATAAAACATTAATAAAAATACAGAAATTATTTCAGAATTCTGAATGGGCACATGTGTACGCACGCACGCGCAGACACACATCCTTGAGATGAGGCTCATTCCTCTTACTTGATAACAAGAAAACAGGCTTTTTCAATGACAGAATCCTTTACTTCTAAGTTAAAATAACACTTCATGCAAAACATTAAATCTTAAGATTTTAATTTCACTGTGTTGTGTTCTAAATTAAAATTTTATTTGGGCTTTTATTTCACTCATTTTTAATAATGTGCACAAAATACACATCAATACAATTAAGAAACTTATTATCTAACAAGTGGCTCGAATAACCAGATCGTTCTAATCTGCTGGTTAAATGCTCTTAAAATGATTAAAAATCTAATGTTTTAGAACACTGAGTTAGTACAAACTAGGCAGGAAGTCTGTAGACAGAGTATCTGAAAGCACATTTACCTTTAGTGAGGGGATAATGCCCCTTTTTAAAAATCATCACCTAATTCCATATGTACATATTAAAGAAATGACATGCTCAAATATGGGACTATATTCTTAAATTAAAAGCATTTCAACCACATCTAGATTAATGTTTTAGGTTGAAAGAAGTTTCTTCCCAGCATTAGCCCTTTATATACTACAAAAAGGTCCACACAGGATACATTTTTTACCCTTTGTAAAATTCTAGGAAAATTAAGGGAATTCAAGAGACATTAGGGAAGACCACTAGGCACTTCTAAAACAATACCTACACTAAAATGCCACACATGATCCAAAAGTCATTCCCACTTCTTAGTTGTAGTCCTTTTAAGTACAACAGTCCCCTTTAGCCGTAGTTTCACTTCCATGGTCTCAGTTACATCAGTCAACAGCGGTCCGGAAGCAGATGATCCTCCTTCTGACAAATGGTCAGAAGGTCAACAGTAGCCTAACACTATGTCATAGCGCCTGTGTCATTCACCTCACTTCCTCTCATCACTTACCCATTTTATCACCTCACATCATCACAAGAAGGGTGAGTACTATGAGAGATTTTGAGACTACAATCACGTAACTTTTATTACAATATATTATCATAACTGTTCTATTTTATTATTGTTGTTAATCTCTTACTGTGCCTAGTTTATAATTAAACTTTATCACAGGTATGTTTGTATAGGAAAAAACGGTATATGAAGAGTTCGGTACTATCCATGGTTTCAGGCATCCCCGTGGGTCTTGGAACATAATCCCCACGGATGAGGGGGTATAATCTCAGGGATACAGACTTTGCCTCACTAAAGGAGAATTCACTAATCCACAACAGCAGTCATATAAAAATAAGTATTAAAACTACTTCAACACTTGATACTTCTTTAAATATACATAATATAAAGACAAACTTTTTTGAAAGAGGAATTTTTAAATTGTGCAATCTGGACAAGGTGTAATCATTTTAAAGCACAACTCATATAAAAACTTACTGTTTTTCAAAACAATATTCCCTAAGACAGCAACACATTTTCAAGGCACTGTGAGAAACTGAAAATCAGGATAAAATTTGCATGTATGTTTCTGCTACAAAATTATTCCTAAGGTTAAACACTCCAAACCACAAAGTGTCCAATTCTACTTTAGAATAAATTTTAATATGTTGGAATATATTCTGTGAATGAAATCAATATATTTTGGCGGTCCTTTTCTTTCTACCAAAAACTCTTTTCACCTCTTTACCCAAAATTATGTAGAAAGGCTTCCCAAAATTATTGTTTAACACCTTCCCAAATATCCTAAATGTCATTCCTACCTAGAATATCAATTATTAAAACTTATGTTTGGTAATTCTATTCCACTGAAATTTTGTCATTTTTTCTCTTAAATGCAAAAAATATTTCTGTAGACTTTTTGCTCAATTATCTAATAACAAAAACTAGAATATATCCAATCAATACCAGGAATAATTTGTGTTATTCTTAAAAGATGAATTCATATTTTCTATTTTAAAAATAAAAAATAGCAGTACATGCTTAATATTATCAAATATTAAATCATGAAACAAAAAAGAAACCTGCTAAGTGCTTAAAGCAGTTTATACATGCATAAAAAAGTAGTCACGTTAACATGCTGAAATTAAATTAACTTATTTATTTATTTATTTATTTATTTTTTACTTAAAGTAGGCTCCATGCCCAATGTGGGGTTTGAACTCATGACTCTGAGATCAAAAGTTGCACGCTCTACCAACAGAGCGAGCTAGGCACCCCCCTAAATTAACTTTTTTTTAAAAGATTTTATTTATTTGACAGAGAAAGACACAGCGAGAGAGGGAACACAAGCAGGGGGAGTGGGAGAGGGAGAAGCAGGCTTCCTGTGGAGCAGGGAGCCTGATGCGGGGCTCGATCCCAGGACCCTGGGATCATGACCTGAGCCAAAGGAAGATGCTTAACGACTGAGCCACCCAGGAGCCCGAAATTAACATTTTTTTATGCCTAAAAGTCCATGTCTAGTAAAATCCGTGATCCCAGTAAGAAACTGAAGACAGAACAAACTTCCCTGAAAATATTTCAAATTCAAGTGAAGATTACAGATTAGTTAAAATCTAGTCAGTCATCCCAAACCAGTATGTTCTTCCTGTTGATATAAAATTTAATCTAAAAAAAGAAAAATACTGGCTGAAGTCATTTACAAATATTGCACTATCATTTCAAAGAAAAACACATCAGTTATAATAAACTCCTATATAGCTTATGGTGAAAATTCATACTAACGTTATGTAAGAGCTTAACTGATGTTAAGAAATTTATTGCAAGTTGCACTGGTGTTCAAACCTTACCCCTATTTGTCAAATATCAAATTCAGGAAATCTGACAGTCATTACACAATAGAGAAGAGACTTCTAGTCTTCTTCACCAATTCCTACCATACATTCTTCAGAGACAACGGAGCACATTAACAAGCCTCCCCCAAAGTTAACTCCCAATTCTCATCCATCAGTTTCTACAAAGAAAAAAAAAAAATCACACAGTTTATTTTCCAAATAATAAAAACTAGAAAAGAAAAAAAACTGACTTGTTCTATTACAGTTAATTTAGAAGCTGCAAATATTTGGATAAAGAACTAAATAGAAAATGTACTGACAATTTTCTGAGTAAAGTTACTGATAAATTATTAAAATAAAGGTCTTCATTGTTATATAAACTATCCATCCTTCCTCTTACAAAACAGAGAATTAGAGTTTTCCCAAAGTTGTAACTTCATTAAATATTAAAATAATTAACCTTTTTCATATTGAGAAGTTACAAGTTATAAATTTGAAGGGAAAGACTAATAAATTTTTATTGTAAGTAAATCCAGTATAAAGCAAAATCTTAAACAAAAAAAAAAGTGTTAGCAAAGTTACATATTCCTACTAAAAAATTTCATCCTAATTCAGCGGTTTCTCACAATAGTCTTACCAACCCAGAAAAGATAAAATACCAATATTTCCCAATCCCAGCCCGCACATAAAAACAGCTATCATGTTGCAAGACTTTCAATCCTGTGATATTTTCTCCCCTTTGACATACTCTATGGGCCCTTTAACATGCCAAAGGGCCGTTTATTTTCTGTCCGGGGCTAAAAAACAAAATTAAATCGGTAGTACATTAGCTAATACACTTAGTCACTAGTAACTTAAAAACCCATTCAATACACACGCTTAATAGAGTGACAACTTCATCTGTTTCCTCTAGAAGTACCCTTTACATCAGGGTACCAGACAACTGACTGAATGATGTCTGCCAGGTTACTGCCTCAGGCACTGAGCTTTAAGTTAATGCTCAAGATAAAAATTCATCTATGTAGCAATGAAAAATCTCATGCATATACTCAAAACTCCATTCTATTCTGCTTTCTCTACAGTATCTTGCATAGTAGGTAGAGTATACATTTCCTCAAAAGTTAATTCATTCTTCCTGCATACAAATGTTATTGAAAGTTATAAATCATTAAAGACTAGCAACAAATGCATTCATTAAATGACATACGTTAGAATGATATAAAAATGTTCATGCAGTACATTCATCATTTATGATCTTCAGAGTGGGATTAATTACATGATTCCCTCCTTTGGAAACAGAAGGGAGTCCATAGTGTTTTTAGAGAATAAATGCTAAGAGATTCTCAAGGTATTAATCACTTACCTATTTGGATTCACTTAACATTCCCTATCTTATATCTTATTTATATTTTTGGCATGAAAAAAGCATAAAGATGAGGATTGCTCCTATTATCATCTAAATATGGTTCTATGTTCCAACCATATGTAACAAAACACAAGCTAAAATTTATCCAACTCTGCTGTCTTAAATAGCTAATTTTTAAAAGAAACTGTTTACTATTATAATTTTTAAAACACCATCAAAAGAAACTTATAATAGGCAAAACCATATTCCTTCTTACACAAGCCAAAAACCAGATAGTAAACACAATTGACTTTGTGACAGATTCAAAGGTTGTTCTGTAATGTTCCCATTTTCGGCAAAGTTAACTGGAAGACCGTTATAAGTCTTTGGGAATTCTACTGTACTGTCAACATTTCGACAAGTCACACAAGAACCAAAGGGCTGCTGTGGTAGTTCTTGGAAATCAGGCATCTGCATGTAAGCACCTGACTGGGTGAGAGGGGAAATTCTTTGGCCAACTAGTTGCATTTTAAGTTCCCTGGGTTCCATAGCTGCTTGTTCTCTTCGCCAGTGTCAAGGTGAGTTAGCTTTTCCATCCACACGTGAAACTGCTCCTCTGTCTGCCTCTGCATCTCGGAAAAACAGCTCATGGCCTCTTCCAGGGCATTGCCTATGCAGTTCCTATCATACACAGCACCCCTGTCAAGTAATCCTGGAATTTCCCTGGGCGCTCCTTCAGATCCCCCAGCATGACTGAAGTCAGCTTTAAAGACATTTGAGGCCCATTTGATAAAACATCATTAATTCAGAAAATATTTATTATGACATGCTTAATTAGGAAAATGGCTTAAGCATTACTAGAAAGAGCCATATAAAGCACTGATAAGCACTTAAATTAACAAAAGTAATTCCAAGAAAAATTAAATAACACACTACCATTTTTCACAGCTTCAATATTATTTGCCTGGCAACTTGTATTCTGTTACTACACAACTAATTATTAATCTGTAAGAGTGGTTTTTAACCTTTGCTGAACATAAAAACCTGGAGTGGTTTAACAAATATCAAAATCCAGGGCTCCTAGGCACTGAAGGTTTGTTTTATTTGTTTTAAGCTCCCCAGGTGATTCACTTGGTTGAAAACCATTATATCCCTGAGTATTTTCACTGTTTTGACTTTGAAACTCTAAAAGCTGTTTTCACAGCCGACCCATAATAAATCAATTAATTCTCAACTTACTGATTCTTATCAAATGCTCTTATAATTAAGTTTAAAAATATTCCTTATGGGAAACTACGTAAAGAATATATACAATCCACGTATATGCCTCTGGGTCAGCTTTTTACAAACCCTGGTCTGTGCAAGTGCTAAAAGGTATGCCTTTAAAAAAAAAAAAAGTTTTGTGGTTAAGTTTAGGATATGCTACAAATCATATCCTCCCCCTCTGCAGAGCACATTAACGGCTCCGAGTTGTCCTGCAGTAAAGAAACCTGTTTCGACATGGTCCAGCACTTTCCAAATGTGTGAACAGTGTACAGCTATTAATATCCAGTAGGAAGTCACCTCATGGGATTCCAGTTTAGGATATGTTCCTCTACATATACTGTTTTATCCTTGAACTAGGTAAGATTATCTTTGGTTTGGACTGGATTGGGTCTCCAATAAAACTAATTATGCCAACCTCTTTAGGGAGCTATTAAAAAAATGTTACCTCGTCAAACCACTCTTGACTACAGTACTATCTAAAATAGCTTTTCCACCTGTCAATCTTTATCTCTTATATCCTCCTTTATTATCCATAGTGTGTATTTGATGAATTCATTTATAATCCGTCTCCTCAAAAAAAGATTAAGTTCTATGACTTAATATGTCATTCACTGCTGCACTCACATGCTGCATAATAGGTGCTCAAATATTCGCTGAATAAAT
Organism: Callorhinus ursinus; assembly: GCF_003265705.2. Taxonomy (NCBI): domain Eukaryota; kingdom Metazoa; phylum Chordata; class Mammalia; order Carnivora; family Otariidae; genus Callorhinus; species Callorhinus ursinus. The sequence continues at coordinate 26,899,607 of NW_027397073.1, forward strand.
GAATGATGGAAATCAATCTTGGCCTTAACCCTTCTACCTATCTCAAGAAGTCTTATAAAGAACAGCCCTATGAAATGCTCTACTGTATTTATCCCAGGGTATTTCTGAAAATATGGTTTACTTTATCTCATAGTGGCTTTTTATAAAGACGCAAAAGAAAAATTTCCCAGGTCTCAGTATTAAGAATAGCAGTGTTTCTCCTAGATAATGAGAACTTTTTAATCAGTCTCGCCACCTCTTTTCAATGCCTAAACGGCTATGGGACAAATTTTTGGCCCAATTCTACTTAGCAAATAAAAACCTCATGGAGTTTATTATTCTCTAAGTTCATATTTTTCCTTTTCCCCTGACTACTCCATCCCTTGTCCTCACGTTTAAAAAAAAAAATCTTGGGGCGCCTGGGTGGCTCAGTCGTTGGGCGTCTGCCTTCAGCTCGGGTCATGGTCGCAGGGTACTGGGATCGAGCCCCACATTGGGCTCCCAGCTCGGCGAGAGGTCTGCTTCTCCCTCTCCCACTCCCCTTGCTTGTGTTCCCTCTCTCGCTATGTTTCTGTCAAATAAACAAATAAAATCTTTTAATAAAAAAAAGAAAATCTTGTTTATACAAAAATTTTCTCAAGAAAAACATACCTTTCCCCAAAATTTGTGTTTGGCTTATGGAAACACTAAATGAAATTTAAAGAATATTAAACTTTCTTTAAGCGGTTTATCCCCATTATAAGTGCTGGATAAACTTAAGTGTATAGGCCAGGAAATTAAGATGGCTACTTTGATCTATTTCATATTCTGGTGCTGTTTATTTTTCAGCAAACACTGAAAAATGGCTGAATTCAGAAAATGGTATAAGAATACTTATGCTAGGGATACTGAGATAAGTTGCAGCCTCATAGAAATGACTACCAGCAATAAACACTGATAAACAAGACATTTTAAAGTATTAAAATCAAGGACCAATTAACTATACATTTGTCAAGACCCACAGAATGTACAACACCAAGAATGAACCCTAATGTAAATACGGACTCTGAATGATAATGTCAATGTAGGTTTTTCACTGTCTCTGGTGGGCGGTGCTAACAGTGGGGGAGTTTGTACATATGTGGGGGCAGAGAATATATGGGAAGTATCTGTCTTCTGCTCAATTTTGCTATAAACCTAAAACTGCTCTAAAAAAAAAAAACAGGGACCATATTCTCACCTTAAACACACATGTATCCTTTTATTAATATTAAGATATATCCTACTTTGAGAAAAAGACTTATTGAAAGCAAAGCTTACACTTTTGCATATACACAGTTAATATAGGCACTCAACTTTAGGAAGTTAGGAAAAGCAGGCCGAAAAAATAATACCTCAGTGCTTTAACATAAGAGATTGCCAAAAGATACCCACCAGTAAGATTGCAAAGCTTCCAAATTTAAGGTAACATTATCCAGACATTATACCATAGAGAAAACACATTTAAACAATGCATGCTTTCAAAATAATCACTTAAGTGGAGTAAAAGAAAAAAATGCTTATGCTTGTTAATTAATACAAAACTGTGCTGTGGTTTTTATAACTAATATGATTTTTAAAAACTAGACTCTGTTGTGCATAACCTGCCATTAGCAGTAACAAAACTGAGTCAGACTACCAGTTTCACAATGATTTTTAGCTATGGGAGACTTAACATCACCACTTAACTGAAGAGTAGCTCTCAGCCCTGGCTGCTCACTGTAATCACCTGGGGAGCTTTAAAATATGCATGATCTCATGTGTAGGTAAAATCTAAAATAACTGAACTCATAAACATAGGGTAGATTGTGGCTGAATGGGGAGATGGATGAAAGTGATCAAAGGGTATAAACTTCCAGTTATAAGATGAATAAGTTCTCGGATGTAATGTACAGCATGGTGACGGCAGTTAACAATGTGTTGTATTTTTGAAAGTTGTTGAGAGCAAATCTTAAAAGTTCTCAACACATATTATAACTATGTGAAGTGATAGATTTGTTAATTAAACCTACAGTAGTAATCATTTTACAATATATACATACATCAAATCATCACATTGTACACCTTCAACTTATATGATGTTATATGTCAACTGTATCTCAAAAAAGCTTGGAAAAAATGCTGATGCCTTAGGTGAAACCCAGAGATTCTGATTTAATTGGTCTGGCGTGGGGCCTGGGCATCATTAGTTTTAAATGCTCCCAAGTGATTCTAACCTATAGTCAGACTGAAAACTGCACGGATTTTACCTGCCTTGTTTGCATTTACTAAGCTGAAAATAGGCAGTTTTCACCTGATTACTATGTCTCAGTGTATTTGTTATCAATGTATTTAGTGAGTCTCCTAAATAGCCACCAAAATACAGTAAGATTATAAGAGGCTTAAAATAGGAATGTGGAGCTTGTAGCCACTCATATTCAATCTAGGAAAAAATTTATAGGACTGCTGATGTGGGTTTGGGGCCTTCTCCCATGAGTTGCCACTGCTTAATATAAAAATATTTCAAGTAATTCAATCCTCAACAGGCTAAGAACCCTCACAAATCAGTAAGAAAAACAAATGTGGCAGAAGAAAAATGTGCAAAGAATATGAATAGAATGTTTACCAAAATAACAAATGGCCAAACATGATTTTTCAGCTTCACTAGTGATCAAAGAAATGGAAATTAACACTAGGATACAATTCTTCCATCAAATCAGCAAGTTTGTTTTTTTTTTTAAGATTTTATTTATTTGACAGAGAGCGACAAAGCTAGAGAGGGAACACAAGCAGGGGGAATGGGAGAGGGAGAAGCAGGCTCCTCGCTGAGCAGGGAGCCTGATGCAGGTGGCTCGATCCCAGGACTCTGGGATCATGACCTGAGCAGAAGGCAGACGCTTAACCGACTGAGCCACCCAGGCGCCCCTCAGCAAGAGTTTTTAAAAACATAAATATTCAATAAAAAGAACATAATGCAACGAATACACAAACTCCTGGATGCAATAAACTTAATATATTTTAAAAAACAGTTTGACAGTATGTGTCAAGAGCCTTAGAGTATTCATAGCCTTTTCTCATAATAGCAGCCCAAAGGCCAAACATTGGGGAATTTATCTTATAGTTAACTAAATAATTCAAAATCCATACATTTTAGGGAGAATATTGTGTTTAGTTAAAATGTGCAAAACGCAATGTTAAGAGGGAAAGGAAGATAGAAGTATACATAGGGTGATAAATTTTGTTACATATTGTGAAAGGCAACATACTCAAATGTTAACAAAAGCAGGATTGTGAATGATTTTAATCTTTTACTTCACATTTTTCTATTTTCAAAATTTTCTACAAAGCATTTACTACTTAAAAAAATTCTTTTTTATTTTCAAACAAGAATTAATTGATGAAGCATAGTAAGTCTCTGCCTCAGAAACACTGTGAGGTAAGATAATAGCTTATCAGGGTGCATTTCAGCGCAAAAGTGTGTATGGTGAGTAAGGGGTACTGAGATCCTGGCTTCAGTGGGGCTGGACCTGGCCACATGGACTGAGAATTAGGTGATCTCAGTTGTCCTCAACAGCCTCCCTGACATTCTCTGAAATAGGTATTTCCTAAATGCAAAATTAGATTTTCTAAATGCAAACAAAACTGACCCTTACCTATGAAGGTGGATACTATTTTTGGAACCTCAGTCTGAAGAGGCATTTATATGGTGGACTATTAAACCACACAAAAGCAGGTCATTATAGCCAAGACAAGACGAAGCCACCCTGAGGTTTACTCTATGCTAAAAAGAACAGGTATGGGCCCCTGGGTGAAGTCGGTTAAGCCTCTGCCTTCGGCTCAGGTCATGATCCTGGGGTCCTGGGATCGAGCCCCCATCAGGCTCCCTGCTCAGTGGGGAGTCTGCATCTCCCTTTCCCTCTGCTTCCTCACTCCTGCTCTCTTGCTCACTATCTCAAATAAATAAAATCTTTAAAAAAAAAAAGTTACTGGAAAAACTTTTCCCTGCTGCCCATGTACACTGATGGACGTAAGTAAGTCTGTTCAGAGAACTGATTTCTTTAACTGAATGGAGTCCGATGTCCATTATTCATATTCACTAAAATCAAAATTCCCTGCAAGAGCGGACTTTACAGAACTAGTTTCAACTTAAAGTGATTTTACAGAGAAGTGACATCCCACCATAAAACTGCAAGGAGTGATTAAAAGTACAAAAAGGTCATCTATAAAGATAAATGAGATATTTGATTAAAAGCCTTGAATACACAAGACCTCTACAAAGTATTTTCACATTAATATTCACTACAAAATACTCTATATTTTTGCTCATCTCTAAGTCCCCCAAATGCAAGAACTGCCAGAATTATCTTGGTATGATATCTCCAAACAGATTCTTAAAACAGCAATATAGTCTCAAAAACCTCATGGAGAGAATGATTCAGTGTGGATAATTAATTAGCTGCCTGTCAGTTAACTGTTAAGTAAAAAACAATCTTCATAAACATCTATTTCCAGATATTGAGCTCAATTAAGCATGATCATGCACTATAGAATACAGAAGTCTCCCCCATTTTCACTCTTTAAAAGAAAATGCATAAAAAAATAAAAATGAAAAAAGAAAATGCATTAATTGTAAATTTGGCATAAGAACATTTGGCCTAATTCCTTCAACGTTTATGCTGCTGACAAAGCTTATAAATGAAGCATTTTCTGAATTACTAAATTAGTTGTACCTTGATGAAAAAGGATAGCAAGAATCTCAGTTTTTACTTTTCCTCTTGATTTCCATTCTGTGTAAACAGCTTGATTCAAATGTCAACATCCAAGAGATTCTGTCAGGCACATCCAGTTTAAGTTCACCTGAATGTCTATGTTGCCGCACTCAGGTCAGTGCATAATTTATCCAATCTTTACAATTTCTACAACTTTTCAACAATTGCCCTTACTTTTAGGTTGAGTGTATCCCCTTCCTTGAAGTCATAATGTGACTCAGGAAACTGACATACACATAATTATTACATTAAAAATGCACGATGTCACAATTTTTTAGGGATAGCAATATAGACAGTTGAAAGGAACTTCCTAATATTTAAACTTGGGCTGTTCCATCCTTGCTGCTTTGCATGCCCGCTTATATGAACAGCACCTCCTGAAACTGTGCTGTACGCACAGTGTAGGCAGTCATATATAGTGGCCCGGCACCTTACCTACCATTTGATTTTCCAGGGATTACCTTAGAAAACTCTACAAACTTTCAAAAGCGACAAACTTACTAAATGGTGTGAACGAGAGAAATTAAATCATAGATTCAGATAACTTACTTTGGTGTTTTGGTTTGTATAAAATTCAGAACAGACAAGAAACAGACCACCAGTGTTTTAGAAGTTTTAAACACTGGTGAAAGTAGTCAATTAGCAAAGAGGTTTAGATAATATAAACAAAGCACACCTAATCTATGTAAGCCAAACAGGAGAGTGCCCATGAACACATTTCTCATGCCACCTCTATAACTGGGTCTATTTTGTTGTTTACCCACCTTCTTCTCCCTTTCCATAAGGAGGCAAAATACTGGGGTGGTTACATTAAAATCTGTTTAGTGAGTGAAATTAAGCACTGTATCATTATGATCTTGATTAATAGATCAGAACACAGGACATAAGAATGCATGAACAAACAATTTTACAGGTGTTAATCAACCGTTCTAAAAAATATTAAATGCAAAACTGAAATATACCTAGAATCTGCCTGAGAACAACCCCAAAGTCTGCTTCTCTCATGCATTCAACTGATGAACTTCAAATAAACCACCTTCCCAGCAATTTTAACACAAGGAACTACCAAAGGAATTCAACAGATATTAAAACAGTAAGCATTTCTAATTGTTAAAAACTCATATTTAATATACTATATGGATGAGACTTTTATTATAATAAGATGAACACCTATAGGATCATTCTTGTTATTGAGTTTATTGTAAGTTTGGCTGGCTACAGGCTTAATTAACCAATATGATTTTTCTTGAAATATTCTTTGTAGATCAGCAATATGCTGTCTTCATGTGTAGAAACAAACTTTTCAGAAAACTAAGAGGAAAGAACAGTCACCCATAAAATTTTAAAAATCAAAACCTCCCCTTCTTTAATGTAGCAATAAACAATGCTGTCATCATCTATTAAATGCCAGGTACATAATGTTCCTAATCATAAGAGTCTCTTCAATAACGAGAATTCACCAATTAAGAACCATTCAGACCTCCTCTTTCTTCCACCTTGAAATCTCAGGACTGCCTTTGTAGTACACAGTACCAGTCATGATAATATGGAAAAAGCAGATAATGTCTAACATGTAATAAATTATACACCCTTATACCAGTGAGAGCTAGAATAAGCAGATTTCTATCAAACTTCTTAAAGCTTGGGAGAGTAAAGGGAAAATACTGCAAAAAGGCATTCTTTCCAATGCAAGGGACAACTTAGAATAGAAAAATGTACAAGGTAACTATCTCATCATGCACTGAACTGGGGGAAAACTCATAAAACTACTGTTCTAGGAGGAACAGATACTAGAAAACTTTAACGGAAGATAGAACATGTCATTTCAGACACCATCAGCTCGAGTACAGTGGCTATATAATAAAGCAAAGTGCCTATTCCTGAGGAGAATTTACTTAGTAATAATGCTGAACAGTGAGTATTAAACCTAAGCAGTGCTAAAAAGGCAATGATGGGAGTTCAGATAATGTGTTACAGAGAAAGAGACGTGTGAGAAATTCCATTACTTAAAAATAATCTTGTCCCTATCATTAACCATTTAAATATTTTTTTGCTGACGTGCTAAAGTGCACTAGAAACCTCAGAACAGGTTTTTAAAATTGGCCTTGTCTTGTTAATACACTGCAGTCTTCAAATTTACACAGAGCTGCAGGTCTCCTGGATTTTTTCAAGTGTCACTCATCTAACTGAGCCTGACATCTTAGAAATGCCATCGGTCGCTCTACAGTCAGTTTAAAAAACATCCTCTACCTGGTATCTCTGCAGTGATTGTCTTGCTGCTCCCTGAAACCTCTTCATCATCATCTGATGAGCTCGTGCTTGAGTCACAAGTCAGGTCACTATCACTGGTACTACTGTCCTGCAATAGGTTATACTTCTTCCGCGCAGCAGCCTCCCTTTTCTGTCTCAGTAGCCTGATTCTCTCCTTGTGCTTTTGGCTCCGATGACCTTTAACCTTGGCGACTCGGCCATTCTGTTTATCACTGGATTGCCGGTTTTTCTTGGCTGCCATAGTAGATGTTTCACTTTCAGATCGGGAACGCCGAGACTTGCGCCCGACTGCGGCACCAGACACTCCAGAAGGGTCTCCTTCCACCGCTGTTTCTGCCTGGGAGGGTTCATTCTCTTCTGCAGAAGACAACGTGTCTGAATCAGCCAGGTGACCACTAGAGGAAGGGGAAAGCATGCAGTGATTAGAGGAGTCACTCTCATAAACTCGGCCAGTGGTCGGCTTGTCACTTTCTGTGGATGCTAACTGAGACTCAGAAGAGTCCCTTCTCAGTTCCATCAATAAGCAGGGCATTGAAGAAAGAACTGTAGAATCCACTACCCCATCTTTCTGAACTTGAGATTCCAGTTCTACAGATCCATCTTCCTCCTTAGCTGTCTCTTGTTCAGATGTTTTTGGTGGGACTTCAGACTCAATGAGTTCTTCGACTTTTCCCACTGCCTCCTCCATCTTCATTTCAGACTTTCAAGTTAAATCATGGAGCAGAGTCTAGGAAACTAGGTCAAAGATGCAACACGAAAGTAACCTGTACAAAAACACACAAAATCAATAAACAGAAATGGAAGATTATTTAATCAGCACAACATGCCTACCTTTCTAAATTAGTAGCAAAAGCTACCATCACACAGGCCTTTAAAATGTACCTGTCATCTGCTTAACAGTCAAATTCAAAGGACTCAGTACTATCAAAATACTAGCATACACAACTACTAAAAATGGCATAATATTAATCCTCAATTACTGAACTTGCAAGCCCAGCAAGGAACCAAACAAGGATTTTCAATTTTAAAACGTTACTTAAAATGTTCAAGAAAGGGGTCCTCAAAACTCCGATACAGTTAAATGTGTATGTTCTGACTTTAACATATATGAAAAAGAATGCTTCAAAAAAACTAGTCTCAAAAACAAGTTAGCTATGCGCGCCTGGGTAGCTCAGATGGTTGGGCATCTGCCTTCGGCTCAGGTCATGATCCCAGGGTCCTGGGATTGAGTCCCGCATCGGGCTCCCTGCTCCTTGGGAGCCTGCTTCTCCCTCTGCTTCTCTCTGTCTTTCATGAATAAATAAATAAAATCTTTAAAAAAAAAAAAAGTTAGCTAGAATGATTACTTTTATATTCAAATCCTCAAAGAGAGGACGTTATAGTGGAGTAACATCAAATGTACACACATTAAAAAAAAAAAACTTTCAATTATATGTATTTGGCAAATGAGCACTCAAAGTAATTGTATGCATCAAACCTATCTGCTATTCCCCTCAGGAAGAGTTGCTCTACAGGGGTATTAAGAGGCCAGGCCTGACTATGCTGTTTCCTCACAATCCTTCCTAGTTCCCACATACCTCTCTTCAGGCTGAATGTGAGTCTAGTGTTTCAACATGTTTTGTTTCATAAACAGAGCCACTAAATACAGATCAACTACTTTGTGAACCCAGAAAACCTAGTACATTCTAGTCTATGAATGACTTAAGGAGTTTAAGAGAAAACACCCTACACACATTTTCCACCTTATATGCTTTTTTATTTTAAGATTTTATTTCTTTATTTGACAGAGAGCTCAAGTAGGCAGAGAGGCAGGCAGAGGGAGAGGGAGAAGCAGGCTCTCCAAGGAGCAGGGAGCCATAATCCCAGGACTCTGGGATTATGACCTGAGCCGAAGGCAGCCGCTTAACCAACTTGAGCCACCCAGGCGTCCCTGACTTTATTTTCTTTTTTTAAGATTTTATTTATTTGAGAGAGAGAGAGACCATGACTGGAAGAGGGGCAGAGGAGGAGGGAGAGGGAAAGGGAGAGAATCTCAAGTAGACTCCTCGCTGAGCTCAGGGCTGGATCCCAACACCCTGAGATCATGACCTGAGCGGAAACCAAGAGTTAGATGTTCAACTGACTGAGCTACCCAGGTGCACCTATATGCTAACTTTAGAACCTAACATCCTTCCCTACTGAGTGTGCAACAACTCTACTTAATCATGGAGAAACAGGACATAATCTTTAACTACAAGAGCTATGACCTATACAAAGCAAACTCCATTAACTGATGGTTTGGTTTTAAAAGGATGGTGCTAAGAATGTGCAAAGCAAGTAAATACCTCATTCTGTACATATAATGTTATAGAAGGCAATTATCATGATGTCCCACTGGTAACACACACAAACACTGAGCTAGATGATGTGCTAATCAGATGCCATAAGACATCTTCATCACTTCACTCTATCAATTCTATTACTTGACAGTTTAATATATGGTAGACGGCAACTAGAAGATATTCAGAAAATCCTTTTATGGCTCTAACATGCCACGCCTATTTTTTGCTTACTATAAACATGAATATTCTATATTCCTATTTTTTGTTTTTCATGGCCTTGTTCTCAGCTGCTGATGAAACAGACATTCTGATGAAGGTTCCTCAACACATTCATGAAAACCAGAATATTCATGGCCACTGGAAACATTCATTAATGTAAAACAATCCCATATGTAGCCTATTTCATATTTGCATCATTACTAATTTTTGACTTAAATGAAAAAAAGCATAAATGTTATTCCTAACACCATTCCAAAAGGAATGTAACACCTCTGAAAGCCAACAGAGGGAGTAAAAGTTAAACCGGCAAACTGCCAGTGTCATAACTGAAGCACGTTGGCAATACAAACAGGAAATAAAATATTGAGATATGAAATACCCCAAATATAAGGAATAAACCAAGATTTTGTAACTAAATAGAAACAAGAGTTGATTCTTCTGTAGAGAATGATGTTATATATTCCAGAAAAAAAATTTTTCTTACAGATGAAATATTTGAGAAATGAAATTAATGTCAGCCATAAAGCACAAGAATCAAAAGTCTCGAACTAATTTTTGAAAGCAGGAAGCACTGGACCTTTTCAAAGTACATAATATAACATCAGGTGGAAAGGTAAATATGTTAATATGACCATAAAACTCCTGTTTGTTCAGTAAATAAATTGTGTGGGTAGGACAAATAAATCTAAACTGTTTTTCTTTGTAAGAAAACATGACATTATCATTGTCTTTCAATATGACGACTCAATTATCTTTCATTTCAAGATCCTTATATTTAAGTTTATTTAGATCTACAATGACTTCTGCTGCCTAAAAAAACAATTTTAATCACAAACACTAGCATCAACCATAAATAGGACACCAGTTAGCTAATAGTGATACGTCCATACAATGTGCCCATAAAGGATGAAAAAGTTATTTAATACACTAATATGGAGCAATTTTCAATACATAATGTTAAATGAATAAAAAAGGTACATTATACCATTAGTGTAAATAAAGAACAAAATTATACTTATATGTGAGTTCATCTGTAGATGTACAGAATCCCTGGGAGGATACTTAAAATAGTTAACACCAACTACTTTGGCAAGGAAAGAAAGCGAACGAGAGAACAGGAGTCAAAAAACCTTTTCACTGTATGTAGTTTTTACCTCTTGATTCTACTATCATGTACAAGTATTGCCTATTCAAAACCCCACTCAAACATAAAAGTCTACTTTAAAGTCTTCTGAAGAAAAAGGGAGTTGGTACCTTTCTGCTCATGATACCAACTACTGCTTAGGTCAAATTTAGTCAGTGAAGTCTATTAGAGTCTCCCCCCTGTAGTGAAATTTTGTCATAATTCATAAAACACAAGAAAAAAAAGTCACAGGAAGTGAAAATACAAGCTCTAACAAAACTCCCTGCAGTAGAATAAAAATAAAGTACTCTAAACATGGGGGAAAGATGTCATGTGTACAGGGTAATCCTCCCCAACAACCAGAGTATTTACTGCATATATTGTTTTTGGTCCGGGAAAAAACATGGATTTTCTTGGTAGAGGTAATCAAAAGTAGCTGGCAGTAGAAAAAGATAAAAGTATTGAATGATAGTTGCATCTTACAAATGGGATAAAAGGCTCTCAACCACCCAGTTTAATAGTAAATTCACAATAAAGTAGTAAATATATAACATACAGCATTTATTTCCTTAGAAGAACATTTTCCACCATGCTGTTCTTCCCTCCAAAGGCAGTCCCCTTCTACATGGGTATTACAGTTAATCCCCCCTCATTTCCTTAGAGCCTTAGTGATTATTCTTTGGCATTCATCAACTTCTCACACTCAAATGGATCGTCCATCCATCCATTTACTCATTCATTTGAAAAAATTCTCCTATTTACCGGCTCAACCTCTCATCTCCTCCAGAAACCATTCTCTTCTCACAACCTCATTGAGAGCTGTCTAAATTCCCTGCCTCTATTTCCTTACCTCTCGTACTCCTCCAACCCAATCTCATCTGACATCTGCTTTTATTAAACCTGTAGAACAGTTCTTATCAGGGTCATTAACGACCCATGGTACATTTAAAGCAAACGAACAATTTGGCCCTCATCTAGATGTCTAAGCAGCATTCTATGCTTAACCACCCGCCTCTCCTCCTTAAACTAATGTTTTTCTTTGGTTTCCCAGGTTTCCCTTCTTCTGGTTACTCCTTCTCAGCCTACTTTATAGACTTAACGTCCTCTACCAAACCTCGGGTGTTAGTCCTAGAACTAGGTCCTTCTCACACCCCTCAAAGTAACCCTCTTCCATATCCAGTTTTTTTTTTTTTTTTAAAGATTTTATGTGACAGAGAGAGACACAGCGAGAGAGGGAACACAAGTAGGGGGAGCGGGAGAGGGAGAAGCAGGCTTCCTGCAGACCCTGGGATGAAGACCTGAGCCAAAGGCAGATGCTTAACGACTGAGCCACCCAGGCGCCCTACATCCAGTTTCCAATACCATCCTTATACTAGTAATTCTGTCTCTCCATCTCAGCTCTTCTCCAAGCTCTATACCAGTCTACCCAAACAAGCCATTTGACATCTGCATTTAGATTTCACAAAGGCACCATAATCTCATGTCCAAAACCAAATTAGTCATCTCTGAGTTACCCCACGCTGCTCCTTCTCTATCTTTCCCTAGCTCAGTAAAAACAGCACCACTATGGGTCACCTGGGTGGAACAGCTGGTTGAGCATCTGACTCTTGGTTTCACCTCAGGTCCTGATCTCAGAGTTGTGAGATTGAGCCCTGTGCACATTGGGCTCTGTGCTGAGCGCAGAATCTGCTTAAGAGTCTCTTGCCCTCTCCCTCTGCTCCTCCTCCCTGCATGCGTGCTTGCCTGCAAGCTTTTGCCCTCCCTCCCTCTCTCTCTCTATATATATATATATTTATTAAATAAATAAATAATCAATCTTAAAAAAATAACACCACTAATACTTCAGTTGCTCACGTCAGAAACCTGAGGGTTATCCTTGACAATGCCTTCTCCTTTACTCATTGCATCCCATCATTCACTAATTCCTATCAGTCCTACCTCATATTTGTAGCCTAGTATTCTCCATATCCACTGTCAACCACTCTAACCACAACCTCCTTAATTTATTTTTCAATGGAACAACCAACAATCATCATCTCCTCTCTATATATATTCAGTGTTGCTCCTGCCCACAAATCTGTGCTCTATACAGCAGGCAGAACAATATTTTTACAAGGCAAATATAACATGTTTATAGAAAGGGGTTTTTTTTAGAGTCCACATAAACAGAAAGTATTTTATAAATGTCTTACAAGAGTAGGGGGATGACCAAAAGGAGAGAAGTTCAAGGCAACTTGAGTTTTATCTGAGTTTCTCTCTCCCCTTTAAAAAGGATGATATGCAATAATTTTCAAACTCAAGCTGTCAGGGATGCCTGGGTGGCTCAGCCAGTTAAGCATCATCGTCTAAGCATCGTCGTCTTGGTTTGGCTCAGGTCATGATCTCAGGTTGTAAGATCGAGCCCTGTGCTCAAGTAGGAGTCTGCTTGAAGGGTCTCTCCCTCTGCCCTTCCACCCCCCCCCACTCTTCCGAGCACTTGCGCTCTTTCGCACTCTCTAAAATAAATCTTTAAAACAAATAAATAAAAATAAAGAGGTGCCTGGGTGGCTCAATCCCTTAAGCACCTGCCTTCAGCTCAGGTCATGATCCCAGGGTTCTGGGATTGAGACCCACATCAGGCTCCCTGCTCAGCGGGGAGTCTACTTCTCCCTATTCCTCTACCGCCCCCCCCCACTCGGGTGCGCACATGCGCTCGCTCTCTCTCAAATAAAGTCTTTAAAAAAATTAATTAATTAAAAACAGGCCTTCAGTTCTGGAAAATCAAAATGCAGCATTTGTTTTATTAGTCCTGTGTTCACTAAGAAACCAAGATAATGAAAGAAGAGCACAGGTAGGAGAGCTAAACCATGGAAAGGAAGCAATACAATGCCCCTCTGAGACAGGGAAGTGGAAAGTATTAAGTGAAAAGGAGTGGAAAGTACAAAGTATAAGGCTAAATGAGGCTACTGTGAAAATCTGGAGGGTGTTTCTCTCATATCAGACCTCATTCTTGGTCAGCAAAACTTAATACAAGGTGAAAAGAGCACATTTGGAGGTTTGTGAAAATGGAAAAGGATTATAACACTTGCTACAGAAAATGTGAGGAGAATAAAACTGCTAAGCACAGTAATTTACATAGTGTCAAAAAGAATAATTTGCAATACTACTCAATTTCCACACTAGGTAGGGATTATTAACACAAACTTAAGGGGAGAAAGTAGTGTGTGATTGCTCTTACCTGCTCAAAACCTCTGCCCACATCTCCAGCTTCATCTTGGGCCACTCACACCCTAACTCCTTCCAGATACAAAGACTGTATCATGAATGGCTTTTTCAGATCTCTGGCCTTTCACACTCATTTTGTGCCTGCCCCCTTGCTGGCTACTCTTCACAGATATAAGTATCATCTCCTTGGGGTAGCCTTTGGTACCTTACTAATAGGATCTCTGTTATATATTGATTACACACCTACTTTGGGACACCTGGGTGGCTCAGTCGCTAGGCAAATCTGCCTTCAGCTCAGGTCATGATCCCAGGTCCTGGGATCCAGCCCCATACTGGGGTCCCTGCTCAGCGGGAAGCCTGCTTCTCCCTCTCCCACTCCCCCTGCTTGTGTTCCCTCTCTCGCTGTCTCTCTGTCAAATAAATAAATAAAATCTTTAGGGGGGAAAAAAGATTACACACCTCTTTTCTTTCACGGCACTTTGCAAAACTGTTACTGTTTAATGTCCATATTCCATACACAGGGACTCATAAAGGTTTAAAGAAGTAAAAAAAATATATAAATGAAACAAAATCACATAATCCCCCAGCTTATTTATCTCTATGATTATTAGGCAAAACAGACCTTAAGACAGAAACTGTCAAGACTAAAGGTGTCATTCTAATTTTCATGGCCCAATGATAAACACAACAGCAATCTATGGAAGTTCCCTCTGACTACAAATTTTTCAAGTAAGTAGAAAGCAAGGTCATCATTAAGAGTGAAGATGAATGAGGTGGTGTTGAGGCTGATCAGAAGACCACATGTGAAAAAGTATGGTGAAAATGAAGACACCAGAGAAGTTACAGTATATGATTTTCAGACAATAATAAAGGTCCACTTTAAGGGTTATAGCATGAACTTCAAGTGAGACTGGCACACACAGGTCTGTTTTTCTCCTCTGAAATTCAGCTGTGTAAGTCTAAGCACAGAGGAGGAAGAAGCTGGGTTTAACCAGAATTCTCGTTTTACTAAGCAAAGAAAAAAACAAGAGTGTATACAAGGAAATGATTATAATGATCACATCCAGAAGGTACAGGGCAGTGAAAATGTCCAATGGAATGGACATCCCAGTGGAGTCAAGGTACTATAGTGAACTGCAAAGAGAAGGTGGTAGTCCGAGAACACTGTGAATGAAATGGATTACGGAAGGGTTGCATTTACTGGTAACTGATGAGATCTAAAATAGTGCCACTCAAAGTGGTGTTCTTAAAGGACTGTCTGCACCGAGAGAAGTACAGAAATTAAGAAAATTGATTAGAGACTTATACAGCAATTTGGTATTATCATGACATGTCATGACAACCACAAACAGCATTTCAATTTCCTAGTAAACAATTGTATTTTTTTAAAGATTTTATTTATTTATTCATGAGAGACAGAGGGAGAGGCAGAGGGAGGAGGCAGCTCCCTGCTCCCATGCACCCTAATTAATTGTATTTTACCACAAACATCCACCAATGGCGGACTGGAAATAAAAATACACTGGTTCTGGGGCACCTGGGTGGCTCAGTCGGTTAAGTGTCTGTCTTTGGCTCAGGTCATGATCTCAGGGTCCTGGGATCGAGCCCCATACCGGGCTCCCTGCTTGGGGTGGCCGGGGGGGGAGTCTGCTTCTCCTTCTTCTCCCCCGCACCGGCTCATGCGCCCACGCAAGTTCTCTCCCCCCTCTCTCTAATAAATAAATAAGATCTTTAAAATATATATATATACTAGTCCTTCACAACAGATAGTTCGAGAAGCATTGGTTAGAGTATGACTGTGAAAATAACTGGCTGAGGTAGAGAACAAAATCATTATGAGAGTTCACAGAACTGAGTGGGCAGTGTCAGAAGGATCATCTGTGTATACTGAAATCATGAAGAATTAAGACAAGAGTAATAATGGACAAAATGACGCTAAGCAAGGAACAAAAATCACTACAGTCAGTGGTCAAAAGAGGACAGCCATATGGGGATTAATGGAAGAGGAAAATTATCTGAAAAGTGGCGATGAGGAACAAGGAAATCCAGGCCAGAGAAGGATGCAGGAGAAAAAAAAGCACAGGCACCCCTTGCAAGGTGAAGCTGTGCCCTCAGTGGAAAGCCACAGTGTTACTAGTGCAGGAAGGTGAGGGGAAGTTGAGAGAGGAAGTTAAGAATATTGGTGATTTCTCTGATGATGAACCGAAGTAGAAATGAGGTGGAGAAGGAGGGGAGGGAAAGAACAGGGAATGTGCAGTGCTTTCTGAAGATTAGAGTGTAGGAAATAAGGGGTGACGTAGGAGTTTGGAGCTTCCTGTGGTTACATTCATGAGACAGAAACTTATGTAAAGCACTCAGATATTTTTTCATTCTATATATTTAAAAAATGTAGTGTTGTTCATGACTCAGTCAATTGATTTCACAACCCAATAGGTGGTGACCTAAAAGCTTGAAAAACACTGTCTAGAGAAATACATGTGTCATAGCAGCACTGTCTCTGTGATAGACAAAACAAAAACAAAACATCTACTGACAAACAGTGGAATGGAAAAATAAGCCGTGGTACATTCCTACAGTAAAGGAGCATATAGCAGTAGAAACAAAAGACAACTACATCAACATGGATAAAACAATAAAAACAATAAGCAAAAACAAAACAAACAAAAAAAAGCAAATTGAAAAAAAAAAAAACCCGTATCGGTCAATGTATATAAAGTTCAAAACAAGACAATACGAAATGACATAATATATATGGATACTTAGTTGTGCTGTAAAACTACTTTTAAAAAAAGCTCAGGAATGATTACCAAAATGTCAGGATAGTGGTTACCTCAGTGTGAAGAAGCAGCAATAGATGATGAGTATGTAGGGTTTCATAAGTATTGGTAAGGCAAGACACCTGGCTGTGAGCATGGGAGAGGGTCACCAAAATACCCCCAAAATGTAATTATAAAGCAAAACAAAATTAATCAAAACAACCACTTCAGGGGTGCCAGCTGGTTGGGCACCTGACTCTTGGTTTCAGCTCAGGTAGTGATCTCAGGGTCATGAGATCAGCCCTGCATTGGGGACCCCCCACACCCACACGCCCCCCCCAGTCGGGCTCCCCAGTGGGCGCAGTCTGCTTGAGATTCTCTCTCCTCCCTCCCACTTGTGTGTGCGTGCTCTCTTTCGAATAAATAAATAAATCTTACTTAAAAAAAAAAAAAACACTTCAGAGCTCTGGAAATCTATCAAATGCCTGCACCAAAGAGAAGTACTGATGCTTAAAAACCTGCAGGATTGGGGAACCTGCAGGTTAGTCAGTTAAGTGTCTGCCTTCATCTCAGCTCATGATCTCAGGGTCCTGGGATGGAGCCCCCCAACCCCCTCGTCAGGCTCCCTGCTCAGTGGGGAGTCTGCTTCTCCCTCACTCTCTGCCCCTCCCCCTGCTTTTACGCACTCACTCGCAAGCGCTCTCTCAAATAAATAAATCTTAAAAAAAAAAAAAAACCTGCAGGTTTGGGGCGCTTGGGTGGCATAGTCAGTTAAGCAGCAGACTCTTGGTTTTGGCTCAGGTCATGATCTCAGGGTCCTGGGATGGAGCCGTGTTGGGCTCCCAACTCAGCGGGGAGCCTGCTTCAGGACTCTCTCTCCATCTACCTGTCCCCCTGCCTGTGAGCTCTCTCTCTCTGTCAAATGAATAATTAAATCTTAAAATATAAAAACCTGCAGGATTTTTATAAAGAACAGTAGGGGACCTACCTGGGGCCACTCCCATTCCCCCCCCCAACCTCCCAGCTCAATAGGTTCTGCCTAATTAGATGGCACAGGCCTAGAGGATCTGTGTTTGCATTTACAAAGGGGCCTCACTCAATCTGGAATGGTGGGCCACACCTACACCCAGGGGCATTATAGGTGCAAGTGACAATCTAAGCAGCAGGCAGACAGGGCAATCAAGGGATCCACTAGCCTGAGGATGTGATCACGAATGGGTCAAGCATATTCTTGGCTAAGGCTACAGGATTATGCAGAGGAGTTGCCAAAAATCTTTACTGGAGGGAGGTATTTGAGCACAATTTCTGTCCAAATACTGGCTGACCAGTAAACTATGCTGGAAAGGACAAGAGCAAAGAACAGAAAGCTAGGTTGAAAAGTTAAAACAAAAAAACTGAGCAGAGACATAAACAACAACACACTGCAGGAGAGACATTTCAGATTCATCCCAGTTACCTAAAGAAAAACACAGCAACCCTTTTAAAGGGAAAAATAGTAAGAATCCAAAGCTGCTGCAAAATATTATCTAAAGTGTCCAGTTTTCAATAAAAAATTAAGAGACCTTTGAAAAAAATAGGAAATGTGACTCATACACAGGAGATAAAAAGCAGTCACTAGAAACACAATGTCCTCAGATGATGAATTTCACAAAGAAATCGAAAGACCTATTTTACTTTTTTTTTTTTTTAAAGATTTTATTTATTTATTCATGAGAGACGGAGAGAGAGAGAGAGAAGCAGAGGGAGAAGCAGGCTCCCCGCTGAGCAGGGAGCCCGATGCGGGACTCGATCCCAGGACCCTGGGATCATGACCTGAGCCGAAGGCAGTCGCTTAACCAACTGAGCCACCCAGGCGCCCCCTATTTTACTTTTTTAAATATTTATTTATTTGTCAGAGAAGAGAAAGCACAAGCAGGGGGAGGGGCAGAGGGAGAATCAGGCTCCCTGCTGAGCAGGGAGCCCGATGCGGAACTCGATCCCAGAACCCTGGGATCATGACCTGAGCTGAAGGCAGACATTTAACCCACTGAGCCACCCAGGCACCCAAAAAGAGCTATTTTAAATATGCTTAAAGTACTAAAGGAAAGTACATTTTAAAAATTAAAGAAAAGTATAACAATGAGTCAACAAGTAGAGAATCTCAATAAGGGAACAAATTACTAACGGGAACAAATGGACATTCTGCAGTTGGAAAGTATAAAACTGAAAAGAAATTTCAGGAAAAGGGCTCAATAACAGGTTCAAGATGGCAGAATAAAGAAATCAGTGAACAAAATAAGTCAATAGAAACTGTGCAATCTGAAGAATAGAGAGAAAAAGATTAAAATGAATAGGGCCTCTGAAACATAAAGGACAATGTCAAGAATATCAACATGTGTATAACAGGAATCCTAGAAAGAAAGAGGTAGAAAAAATACCTGAAAAAATAATGGCCCCAAACATCCTCTAAACTGATGAAAAACATCAATCCACACATATCCAAGCTCAACAAATCTCAAAGTAGACCTCAATAAAGATCCACATAGATACATCATAGTCAAATAAGTGTAAGACAATGAGAAAAATCTTGAAAGCAATAAAAAAAAATTCATCATATACAAGAAAACCATATTAGATCAATAGCTGATTTCTCATTTTGAAACACTAGAGGCCAGAAGGTAGAATGACATTCAAAGTGCTAAGGGGAAAAAATAAGAATTCTATATCCAAAAAAAATATTCTTTCCAAAACAAAGACAAAAGGGACACCTGACTGGCTTAGTCAGTAGAGCATGTGACTCTTGAACCCTGAGGTGGTGAGTATGAGCCCCGTGTTGGGCATAAAGATTACTTTAAAAAAATTTGGGGGGGGGGCATCTGGGTGGCTCAGTAGTTAAGAGTCTGCCTCCAGCTCCAGTCATGATCCCAGGGTCCTGGGATCAAGCCCCACATCAGGCTCCCTGCTCTGTGGGAAGTCTGCTTCTCCCTCTCCCACTCCCCCTGCTTGTGTTCCCTCTCTCATGTCTCTGTCAAAAAAAATAAAATCTTTTTTATAAAAAAAAAAAATTTTTTTTTAAATTTTCTTAATGGGGGTGCCTGGCTGGTTCAGTGGGAAGACCATATGCCTCTTGATCTCAGGGTCATGGGTCCGAGCCCAACACTGGGTGGAGAGATTGCAAAAAATAAAATAAAATAAAACAATATAAAATAAAATGTAAAAAAAATTCCTAGATAAGCAGAGTAAGAAATTTCATTGGTAGCAGACCTGCTTTACAAGAAATAATAAAGGAAATTCTTTAGGCTAAAAGGAAAGAATTTGTGACTCAAATCCACAAAATGAAATGCAGACAACAAAAAGTGGCAAATATGTATGTTAACATAAAAGACCCTATAAATGATTACTTCTTCTCTTACCTTCTTTTAAAAAAATAAATGGTTGCAAAAAGCAATAATTATAACACTGTGAGATTTATAACACACAGAGATGTCACATATATAAAAGTAATACTATAAAAAGGAGAGAGGAGATGGAGCTCCTCTCTACTGGAACAATGTTTCTATATTTTACTGAAATTAAGTAAATATTAATTTGAAGAAGACTGATAAATGAAGATACAGATATAATCAATCCCTAGAGCAACCTTAAAAAAAAAAGAAAAAAGAAAAACCTCAAAAAATACAGTTAAAACCCCCCCAAAAAAGACAGTAAAGAAGGTACACAGGAACAACAAATGAGACATTAAAAAATAAAATGGCAAATGTAAATCCAACCATATTAATAATTGTATTAAATATAAATGGCCTAAATACTCTAACCAAATAGCAAAATATTGTCAGAATGGATAAAAAAGATCCAATTGTAGGGGTGCCTGGGTAGCTCAGTTGCTAAGCACCTGCCGTCAGCTCCGGTCATGATCTCGGGGTCCTGGGATCAAGCCCCGCCTCGGGCTCCAAAAGATCCAATTGTAAAAACACGAAACAACAACAACAAAAGATCCAACTGTATGCAGTCTAAAAAACATACCTTAGGTTCAAAGATACAATAGGTTAACAGAAAATGGAAAAAGATATATTATGCAAAGAGCAACCATAGGAGAGCTAAAATGTTTATATCAACATCAGATAAAATAGACTTTAAGACAAGAAATATTACTAGAGACAAAAAAGGACATTTCATAATGATACAAAGGTTAATATATCAGGAAAATATGAAAATCAAAATATATGAAGCAAAAGCTAACAAAATGAAAAGGAGAGAATTCAACACCAATAGTTGCAGATTTCTAGCCCTCACTGTAAACAGATAAAACAAGACAGAAAGTCAAGAAGAATTTAGAAGACTTGAACATTATCAACCAATTCAACCCATATGACAGTATGGAACACCCCACTCCTGGGTGGTTGCTGGCATTTACAACTGGGTACAGGGTAACCCCAAATTAAGATGTGGACTACTGGAGGGCGCCTGGGTGCTCAGTGAGTTATGTGTCCAACTCGGCTCAGGTCATGATCTCACGGTTGTGAGAACTGAGCCCCATGTCCGGCTCTGTGCTGGACATGGAGTCTGCTGAAGGTTCTCTTTCTCCCTCTACCCCAACCCTCCCCCCTTTTTACTCTCTCCCTCTCTTTAAAACAAAAACAAAAATAAAAAAAGGATGTGAACTAATGGAAAACTAAAAAGAGAAATAAGCAACTTTAATTTGAACTACATAATACTTAGGAACATAGGTCTCGAAGAAAAAAATACAGAAATACAGATTTGGACATTATCAATGTAAATAGAGGTGCTAGATGAATATATCAGCTAATCCAGGGAGAAAGCATAAAATTAACAGAGAAGAAATTCTAAACAGAATTTTTTTAAATGTGAATCTGTTGCTTTAGTGTATAAACTAATGGTAAAACAATTATCCTTGGAGGAAAAAAAAAAGATATGAAAGTATCAATAAAACACACAGAAGAAAGTCTTCCTTCTCACAATATAGTCTGAGATGTTTAACAACTTCCTATGAACTAGCATTGTGAGAATGGACCATGACTGATGGGGTCTTATCTAAGGCCAACCACTATAGGAAACCCTCCTGAGAGTTTTGACATAACAGTATATATAAAATCATTAAGCACTCAACATTAAGAAAGGCTTGCCTTTTATGCTGTTCAATTTTACTCCTAATGAGCAACTAACCATCCTTTTACACCATTATAATGACAAAATGAATGAATAAACTGAAACTGTATTGTCCTTCCTAATGTGACAAATGCAAACTGAAGTCATTTGCTGTTAGAAGTTTACTGTTGCTACAGGCACTTTTCTGTTGAAACCACAAGTTGACACCAGCACAGCCCATTAAGTGAAACTGCTTCTAGGTACAATTTTCCTCTACAGTCATGTAAAATCGGGCATTTTAATTGTAAGCACTCTTACATCTGTTTATTTCATATCACCACCCTAGACCTGTAAGAAATATAAGCAGCTAATGCTTCAAACAATCTATACGAACCCATTAACTTACACTGCTTCTCCACATGTACAAGCCACAGTATTAGATAATTCACGAATTCCAACATTGCTCTTATACAAAACAATGCATTAAATACGGCTTTCTATTTAGACAAAAAAGCTACTTTTTTTTTTTTAAAGATTTTATTTATTTGACAGAGCATAAGCAGAAGCAGAGAGAGGGAGAAGCAGGCTCCCTGCTGAGCAAGGAGCCTGATATGGGACTCGATCCCAGGACCCTGGGATCATGACCCGGGCCGAAGGAAGCCGCTTAACGAACTGAACCACCCAGGCGTCCCTCTTTTTTTTTTTAAGATTTTATTTATTTAACAGAAAGAGACACAGTGAGAGAGGGAACACAGCAGGGGAGTGGGAGAGGGAAAAGCAGGCTTCCCGTGGAGCAGGGAGCCGAGCCGGATGCAGGGCTTGATCCCAGGACCCTGGGGTCATGACCTGAGCCAAAGACAGAGCTTAACAACTGAGCCACCCCGACCCCCCCAAAAGCAACTTTAAAGAGGATCAATGTTTTAATGACAAAATAACAATGCTTCTGACCATTAGAGTAGAAGAGATAATATTTCCTCTGTCACAAAAATTTCAGTAAAAAAAAATCCTTACAAGTGATCCTATTTCCTTGCAATAAAGTAGGATTTTTCCAAACAGGAAACCTTCTACTGTTTTATCTAATCTAGTGTCAAATACCAAGTGACAGGGCTTACACAAACCACCCCTGGGAGAACACAGTTTCAAATACAATTTATAACATAGATTTTTTTCTCAAGATTTAGTCTACCTTGGTTTTTCGTCTAAAATTGATACTAAGAAAAAATTCTGTCTATACCTATGACCAAAAACCACCTAACATAAAAACAACTACAAGGAACACCAAAACCTTTAATATGAGTCTGCTCTTAGCCTCAATATTTAAATTCCTTACCTACTTCCCTCCCCCCAAAAACTATACCCACAAAATTTCAAAGCTACTAAGTAGGTGTTGGACCACTAAAATACAAATTTGGATACAAGTTTTCTGCTCTTTAATCAAAATAATCAGACTCTAAGGTTTTTTTTTTTTAAGAAATATTGAAAATATTACCAAAGAGAAGTACACACATTGTTAAGTATATAATTTGATAATTTTTACAAAATGAACATACCCATATAATGACCACACAGATACAGAGCATTCCCCAAATCCCAGAAGCCTCCCCCATGCCATCTCTAATCATTACCTGCCCTCTCCCAAAAGTAACCATTTTTCAGACTTTATCACCACAGATCAACGTTGTCTATTCTTTTTTTTTTTTTAAAGATTTTGTTTATTTGATAGAGTGAGAGAGCACAAGCAGGGGGGACAGTAGAGGGAGAGGGAGAAGCAGGCTCCCCGCCAAGCAGGGAGCCCGATGCGGGGCTTGATCCCAGGACCCTGGGATCATGACCTGAGCCGAAGGCAGACGCTGAACCATCTGAGCCTATTCTTAACCTTCAAGATGTTATAAACAAATGGGGGAATAGTCTATATTCATGTAGTGGAAGGCTCATTATTGTTGAGACATTAATTTTTCCCAACCTGATCTAATGATTCAGTGTATTCCCAATCAAATCCCCAAGCTATCTTGCACATATTGACATATAGATCCTAAAGTTTATATGGAAAGGCAAAAGATTCAGAATAGTCAACACAATACCGAAGACTGAAGGACTGACATTACCCAACTTCAAGACTTAACTATAAAAGCTACAGTAATCAAGACAGTGTAGTATTAGCCAAAGAACGGGTAACAGATCAATGGAACAGAATATAGTGAGCCCAGAAATAGATCCATGCAAACACATTTAACTGACCATTGACAAAAGAACAAGAAAAGCAATTCAGTGCATAAAGTCTATTAACCAAATTGTACTGGAACAACTGGACAGTCACATGAAAAAAAAATCGTCTAGACACAGACCTTACACCTTTCACAAAAATTAACTCAAAAATGGATGAGACATAAATGTAAAACGCAAAACTATAAAACTTCTAGTGGGGAACCAAGAGAAAATTCAGGTGAACTTCGGTTTGACAATGAATTGCTAAATATGATACCAAAAACACAACCCATAAAAAAGACTTTATTTGAATTAAAAATTTCTGCTCTGCAAAGACTGTCAAGAGAACAAAAAGTTTGAAACATATGTCCAAGTCTCACCTTTAAAAAACACAAAAACACACTTCTCTTTTTTTTAAGATTTTATTTATTTTTGAGAGAGAGAGAGAGCATGAGCAGGGTGAGGGGCAGAGAGAGAGAACCTAAAGCAGACTCCCAGCTGAGCACAGAGTCCATGCATGGCTCAACCTCACAACCCTGAGATCATGACCTGAGCCAAAACCAAGACGGACACTTAACTGACTGAGCCACTCAAGCACTCCCAAAAGCACACCTTTCTTGTTCTTTCACTTCAACTATCAAACTTTAGGATCTATCAGCATCCCTAATTCCTTATCTTCCACTGCTTAACCCAATGTAATCTAATCTCTGTTCCCATCATTCCACCTAAAGTTTGCTAAAACTACCTTTATTTCAAGTCACTAAATCCAAGAGACATTTTTAGTCTTCATTCCTTACCTCTCTGCAGTATCTGATGCTGGTGACCATTCCCTCCTTGAAAATCCCTTTCCATTGACTTCTATGAAAATCCCTTTCCATTGACTTCTAGTATAGAACCACACTACTCTGGTTTTTCCTCCTTCCTCTCCAATTCAACCAACTTATATCTCCTTTACTGACTTATTCTCATCTCTCTAAATTATGTTTTTTAAGAATTTTTTCCCCATTTAAACTGCCATGTTTCATCCCACTGAATTCTCAGCCCACATAAGATCATTTAAGTACCACGTCATTAGAAATGGGAAGGCCACTGAGAGAAGCCAAATATTCCATCATCTGTTCAACCAAATATTCCATCGTCTGTCATCTGGCTTGATGAGGAACACTTCCAATGTGAGGTGTTAAGAGTGATGTTCTTCAACTTCAACAATGGATTATCTGTGGGAAAGGGCCCTGGGTGTGTCATGTCCAAAGTTGCTGCTTTAATAACCCCTGTCTGAAGAGCTTCCACCAGGTCATCTTGGTGGACTAATAGACATTTACCAGTTTGTTAAAGGATATGAAGCAACAGCCAGATGAAGAGACACATAGGGAAAGTATGTGGAGCTTCCATGCCCTCTCCGGGCATGCCACTCTCCCCAACTTCCTAGTGTTCAACAACCCAGAAGCTCCAAATTTAGTTTTTCATGGCCCAGTCTTAGGCCCTCCTTTCTCTTATTGTACTTCTAAGTGGTATCATCCACACCCTTAACTCCCAAATTCACACCTTTAGCCCAAAGGGCTCTTCCAAAGATCCCCAAATCCTGATGATCAATTGCATCCTTGACATTCTATTTAAATTATCTCAAAGATACTGCAAATTTAATGTTAAAAAAAAATACCCAAACTTGCCTCTCCTCTAGCAAGCAATTAATGTACAATTAACTCTGTCTCATTACCAAATCCAAAAACATACCCCAAAATCCCATTCCATCACCAAGTCCTATCAACTTGGCCATCCAATACATCCTACAAGTATTTTCATTTCTCTACTGCCTGGTTGAAGCTACCATGACCCACTGCCCGGGCTATTATAATAATCATAGTGGAGGGGTGCCTGGGTGGCTCAGTCGTTAAGCGTATGCCTTCAGCTCAGGTTATGATCCCGGAGTCCTGGGATCGAGCCCCGCGTCAGGCTCCCTGCTCAGCGGGGAGCCTGCTTCTCCCTCTCCCACTCCCCCTGCTTGTGTTCCCTCTCTTGCTGTGTCTCTGTCAAATAAATAAAATCTTTAAAAAAAAAAAAAGAAAAAGTTCATAAAAACACCAGTCCTGACACTAGAGAAGGGAATTTGAAGTGCTATGTGTCCACTGACAAATTATTAATGTCCTCTAAGCCTCAATTTCCTTGTTTATGAAACTTCAGTCCTTGTTAAGATGAAATGAGTAACACATTCAAAGTACCTAATACGTAACAACCACAGAGTCAAATTTCAAGAAACAGTATTTTTTTAGCCTTTCTATTCTCTCTTCTTCACTTCAAGGCCCTCACAGAACTAACATGTCACTTCTCTACAATGTTATCTGGATACATTCATGTATTCAGCACATACTTATTGAGTACCTAGTGTCAGCTACCGTGCCAGGCACTAGGAAATATATAGTACCTTCTTAACAGTACTTACAGTCTAAGGAAGAGACAAGTGAACAACCACACAGTTGAATAATCACACAAATAAATATAAAATTTACTACTACAGTAAGTATTACAGAGAGAAGATATACTGGCACCATAAAAAGAGAAAAGGAAGAGGAATGTAACATAGCCTAAAAGATGTAGGAAGGCTTCCTTGAAAAGTAAATAGGAACCCACTGTTTTAAAAGAGAGGAAGGAGATATAGATTTAAGCTGATTTGTACTTCAAAAAGAGCACTTTGGCAGCATAGCAGGGACAGGATGGAAAAGAAGACAAATAAATGTCAACAGAACAATTCGAAGGCAAGGCAAAAAATTACAGTAGCTCTAGACTGATGGTACTGGCAACAGAGAGATGTGGATGCAGACGAGACCATAGAGCACATATGCGGAGTGAGAAAGGCAGGTGTCAAGAACAAGTCTCTGGTTTCTGGATTCTGCAACTAGTCTGACAATAGAACCAATCACTAAAGGAACATGAAAGGACCTGTATAATGAATGGAGGGGAAAAGGACATCAAGAGTTTGGTTTTAGGCTTAGGGATTTTCAAGTGCCTTTGAGACATACAAAGAAATGTGGGAGAAGCACTAAGTATTTAATATTCAGGTCTAAAACTCAGCAGAGATTGGGGATGGATTTTCCTGCCAATAACATTAAAGTATTCTTGGCATTCCTAAGACCAAATAAAACAACGAATTAGAAAAATTCAAATACTGGGGCGCCTGGTGGCTCAATTGGTTAAGCATCTGCCTTCGGCTCAGGTCATGATCCCAGGGTCCTGGAATAGAGCCCTGCATTGGGCTCTCTATCAGCAGGGAGCCTGCTTCTCCCTCTCCCTGCCACTCTCCCTGCTTGTTCATTCTCTCCAATACTTAAATAAAATATTTTTAAAAAAAAGAAAAATTCAAATCTTTGAGAATCAGTTACCATTGTCTCTATTTGTCTGCACCTGACTCTCACTTTATGTAAAAGTAATGACATGAAAAAGAAACGCAGCAAAGTAGAGAAAGAAAAAAATAATTTAGGTAGGAGTCAGAAACTTGGGTTCTAACCTTAGCTCTGCTACTAACTATGTAACCTAAGATGAGTCTCTACCTTTGTTCTTCAGTTCCTTATCTGTAAAACTTAAAAAGTTGAGTAGGGAATGGAAATACAGATTTTGCAGGTTAAGAGAAACAATGTAAGAATGCTTTAAAAAGTCTAAAGCATCATAGACATGTATTGCTCAACACACTATTTAGACACTTCTCAATACATAGCATGTATATAGGAAAGACGAGCAGTTGTTTTAGTAGTTATTTTAGTGCTAATCTTACATTTTAGTAAAAATAACTGCAAATAATCCAGCCTTTGGCATGATTGCATAGAACTGTTTGATGCCCAAGGATACACTATATCTGTTTATATACATATAAATAATAACATTAAAATCAAGCACTCTTGGGGTGTCTGAGTGGCTCAGTCAGTTAAGCTTCTGGCTTCGACTCAGGTCATGATCTCAGGGTCCTGGGGTCGAGCCCCACGTTCAGCGGGGAGTCTGCTTATCTCTCTGCCCCTCCCCCCGCTTGTATGGGTGCGCACACACTCCCACTCTCTCACAAATAAATCTTTTA
Organism: Callorhinus ursinus; assembly: GCF_003265705.2. NCBI lineage: Eukaryota > Metazoa > Chordata > Mammalia > Carnivora > Otariidae > Callorhinus > Callorhinus ursinus. The sequence goes on from NW_027397073.1 coordinate 26,927,599, forward strand.
AAAAATAAAATAAAATAGGGGAGCCTGGGTGGCCCTGGTCATGAACCCGGGGTTCCGGGATCAAGCCCCACATCGGGCTCCCTGTCAGCAGAGAGCCTGCTCCTCCCTCTCCCTCTGCTTTGCTCTCCCTCTCACTCTGTCAAATAAATAAGTAAAAATATTTAAAATAAAGCACTCTTTAGTCTCCAGAAAATCAGCTAAGCATTTAAATGTATAACCCACCCCCAACAACTCTATAAGGCAGATACTATCACCCTATTTTACAGATGGGGTAAAGTTAAGGAATTTGCACAAAGTCAATACTGGAGTTGGGATTTTCACAGAAGCAAGTTCTTTACCACTCATCACTCCACAGTATATCCCACCTAGCACCATACCTTAAAATAAGGAGCTGCTCAATAAATATTTGCTATTGATAATCCTCAATCCTATTTTTTCATAAATAATTAGGTGGTAGTTTTGTTAAACCAAAGTGTAAGGGCTTTGGACTTAGAGAAACAAATCAAGATTATACAGAGGAGTTTATACAGAGAATCTGCAGATTTTGAAACACTTAAACATGTTAGGATAAAGTAAAGGGAGAGCAAAGTGCCATGCAAAACCCACAAGATTTACAGTAAAAGGACTTTAGTTTTTATCTAGCAACTGTATGACTTTGGACAAGTCATGTAACTTCTCTGAGCCTATTTTCCACCTACAAAATGACACAGTACTAACCTCAGAATGTTATTTTTAAGATTTATTTTTTGGGGGCGGGAGGCAGAGGGAAAGGGAAAGAGAGTCTCAAGCAGACTCCCTGTTGAGCACGGAGCCAGACGTGGGGCTCAATCTCACACCCTGAGATCATGACCTGAGCCAAAAACCAAGAGTCAGACACTTAACCAACTGAGCCACCCAGGCACCCCCCTTCAGAATGTTGAGTATTAATTTCACTAATGTGTGAGAAAATATTTTGTAAACCATTGAATGCTAGATTAACAAAAGAGAAACATTTAATTTGCATTTTATTGTTTTTAAAACAGACCTGTTCTTGTCCTAGCCTAGGAGAAAAATTTCTTCTAACACTTGGCATCTTTTGAAAAACTAGTAATAAATTCTTACACCATTGGGGGGAGAGACATAAATATTTGTTACTGATAACAGTAATAAAGTCAAGAAAAAGAGTGCTTTCAATATTGTGATTTCAGTCAAAAGTGCTAAAGGATATACAGCCAAAAACTGGAAGCCACCAAGATGTCCTTCAGCAGGTAACCATTCAAGCAAACTGTTGTACATCCAGACAATGGAATATTATTCAGTGCTAAAAAGAAATGAGCTATGGGGCACCCATGCAGCCCAGTTGGTTAAGGGTCCAATCTGACTCTTGATTTTGGCTCAGGTCGTGACCTAAGGGTGGTGAGACTGAGCCCCTCATCTCGAGATCCAAGCTCAGCAGGGTATCTGTTTGAGATTCTCTCCCTTTCCCTCTGCCCCTCCCCCTACCTGTGCCTGCTTTCTCACTCTGTAAAATAAATAAATCTCTCTAACAAAAAAAAGAAATGAGCCATTAAGCCATGAAAAGACATGGAAAAAACTTAAATGCATATTACTAAGTAAAAGAAGCCAATAGGAAAGGCTACATACTCTATTATTCAAACTATATGACATTTTTGAAAAGGCAAAACTATGGAGACAGTAAAAAGATCAGTGGTTGCCAGAGGTCTAGAGGAGGGAAAGATGAACAGGTGGAGCAGAGAGGATTTTTAGGGCATGAAACTACTCTGTATAATATTACAGTGGTGGATATACATTATAAATTTGTCCAAACCCAAAAATTGTACAACTCCAAGAGTGAGCTCTAATGTTAACTATGGATTCTGGGTGACGATGTGTCAATGCAGGTTCCTCAGTTGTTAGAAACGTACACTGTGATGGGGGTTGTTGATAATGGGGCAGACTATGCATGTGTGAGAGCAAGGGGCATATGGAAAAATCTCTGTACCTTCTGTTCGATTTTGCTCTAAACAAACTACTAAAAAAGAGAAATAAAGTCTATTAAAATAAATAAAGTAAAAAAAAAAAAAAAACCATGGTTGCCAAGGAGAAATGGAGAAGGGGGAGGAATGACAGGTGAAGCAAAGGAGATCTCTAGGGCAGTGAAACTACTCTGTCGGATACCATAATGACAGACAGGCATTAGACATCTGTCAAAATCCACAGAACTGTTATTCCGTGGTATGGTATCTCTATTTTTCAACACAAAAAGTGAGACCTAATATAAACTTGGACTTTGTAATGTATCAATATTAGCTCATAATTGTTAACAAATGTACCAAATTAATGCAAGGCGTTAATAACAGGGAAACCGAAGAGGAGGTATATAGGAACTCTGTACTTCCTCTCCATTTCTCAGCAAACCTAAAACTGCTCTAAAATATAAAGTCTATTCATTTTTCTTAAGTGCTGAGGAAATTGTAAGCTTGGAGCTGCTGGAAAGTCAACTGTGCTCTCATGAGAGGAACGCCTGACTGAAAATGAAGCCCACAAAGAAAAGCAGTAGACAGTAGAAGCCAGTATACAAACAGAAAAAGAGTGCCTGGATATCAAATGAGTTCCCGGCTCCAACTAGGTTAGAGGCCAGCTGCACACTGGACTTATCAAAATCAAAGTTAAATGAACCTACTACATCTCATTCTTGCTTTTTAAAAAATGCATGGGATGCTACAATATACACATATTACAGTCATCGCTGCTAACAGAAAACCAGCACAGCTAACGGATTTACTTGCGGACTTCACTGAAAAGTCGACATGAGAGCAATCTGCACTGCTCTGGCCTTTGCTTCTCACCATTAGAAAACTAGTGCCTGTAAGCACTATTACTGATGGACTACTGCCAATTTTAGATACAGCATAAAACTCAACCATGAATTAGCCAAGACCTCAATGTTTCCAAAAACTTTCAAGAGTTATTTTATTTTTAAAGATTTATTTATTGGGGCACCTGGGTGGCTCAGTTGGTTAAGGGTCTGCTTCGTCTCAGGTCATGATCCCAGAGTCCCAGGATCGAGCCCCACACTGGGCTGCGCGCTCAGTGGGGAGTCTGCTTCTCCCCCTGCCCCTCACCCTGCTCGTGCTCTCTCTCTCTGGCTCTCTCAAGTAAAAAATAAAATCTTTAAAATAAATAAATAAATAAAGATTTATCTGTGTGTGTGTGTGTGTGTGTGTGTGTGAGAGAGAGAGAGAGAGAGAGAGAGAGAGAGAGAGAGAGAGGGAGAGAGAGAGCATGCACGAGTAGAGGGAGAGAATACCAAGCAGACTCCCTGCTGAGCGCAAAGCCCAACTGAGGGCTCGATCTCACCGCCCAGATTAGATCATGACCTGAGCCAAAATCACGAGTTGGATGCCCAACTGACTGAGTCACCCAGGCACCCCTCAAGGAATATTTTAAAAAGCAAAAAAAGATATAGGCGATTTCAACTGAAAAGCCTTTAGTCACCATTTTTAAGAACTGATGGCTATTTTATTGCCTATTTGTAGGCTTTTTTTAAAGCTATAATTTAAAGGGCATCTGGGTGGCTCAGCAGGTTAAGCAGCTGCCTTCGGCTCAGGTCATGATCCCACGGTCCTGGGATGGAGTCCTGCATCAGGCTCCCTGCTCAGCAGGGAGCCTGCTTCTCCCTCTCCCTCTGCCTACTTGTTCTCTATGTCAAATAAATAAATAAAATCTCTAAAAAAAAAAAAAAAAGCTATAATTTAAAAAGATACACACAATAAGTGGTCTATCTGCACTGACAACTACCTAAACAATTCCATTTAGGTTTCCAGAACATTATAATTATTTTTATTAATTATTGCTCATAGTTAACCTGAAATATATAATCCTCATTTCTAAGAAAAGAATATATAGGTCAATGGCCAAGATATATTTAGATAGATTTAGATAGATATATTTAGAACAGTTTCTGAATTTCCAACCTGCTTCTTAACCTAAGACTAGACTGTGCTACACAAGTAGCCTCCTTTAACCAAAATGAAGTTCTGAACATCTGGATCTTTACAAAAGATCATTTAGGTTATACACTTTAAAGATAAGGCTTTCATATAGACTCCTTTAAAATAAGCTTTCCTAATGTATTTGAGGTTTGATATTTAAAATTTGGGTTTTGCCCATAAATATACAAGAATATCTCTTCTGTGTGAATCAAGGCACATCTACACTGCACACCAAAGAAGGTAAACAAGACTGCTCCTTGCTTAGACCTAGTTTCAACAGTAAGGCCTATAAGGCATATATTGCTCAAGTCTCACCTCAGCATCATTTTGCTTCATTAGGCTCCAAATTCTTCAACATGCTAAGATCTTTTCTGATTCAGGGGATTTTGCACTTGCTGTTCCCACTACCAGGAAAGCACTCCCTGTCGCTCTTTTTTGAAAGTTGGCTCGCTCTTGTATTTCAGATCTCAATTCAAACTCACCTTTAAAAGGCCTTCCTTAAATATACTAAAACACCTCCTCTCTCACCCATATCCCATTATTCTGTTTTTTAAAAGGAGACTAAAATTACCTTGCTCATTTGTGTTTACAGTTTATTGTCTGTCTGCTTCATAGAATATGAGATACAGGAGGGCAGGGGATTTGTCCCCCTGATTATTGTATCTGCAGCATCTAGAAAAATACCCAAAACCTACCAGACACTTAATATTTGTTGAACAACATATATTTATATTCAGTATTTATTAAGCAAAAGATATTTTGCTAGGGCCTCTGATATCATTTTTTAAAAATAAGTTTCATTAAAATAGAATCTTGAGGACATTTTGCTTTTTCAAACACTGGCATTTTAAAATCCCTTGTTTTTTAATAATTTCCCAACCATTTAAAAATTTTAAGGACGAACTCTGCTACAAGTGCAGTTAGCCTTTACTTCAGCACTAACTTTATCTACAAATGCATATTAGCTTAACACATGCCTTTCAGATATATATAATAATGATAAAGGCTTAAGTGACAAATATTTTTTCAATAGCAGCTACAGGAAATGCAAATAACATGCCATGTTTTTCCTTGTTTAAATCTATGGCTCAATTAATATAAGCTATTAATGTTTAAATAAATACTAAGCCACTTCATAATTTGGTTTCACCCACAATTATACAAGAATACATGTTTTGTGGGGCACCTGGCTGGTTCAGCTGGAAGAATGTGTCATTTTTTTTTTTTTTTAAGATTTTATTTGACAGAGCGCGCATGCTCAATCAGGGGAAGCAGCAGGCAGAGGGAGAGGGAGAAGCAAGCTCCCACTGAGCAAGGAGCCCAACGCGGGGCTTGATCCCAGAACCCTGGGATCATGACCTGAGCCAAAGGCAGCCGCTTAACCGACTAAGCCACCCAGGTGCCCCGAGGGTGCAACTCTTTATCTTGGAGTCATGGGTTCAAGTCCCACACTGGCTGTAGAGATTACTAAAAAAAAAATAATAATAAACTTTAACCAAAAAAAAAAAAATTTTGTGTAAATCAAAATATATCGACATTTTACACTTAAGTAAACAGGGCTACTCTGATAACTTTCCCTAAAACCAAATATCCATTGTTTTTATTCACTTTACAGAAACCACACAAGCAGTATACTTTTCCATACTGTACTTACTTAAAACCATGCCCAAGGGATACCGTACAATTAATCAATAAAAGTAAAAACTATGCTGGGGCACCTGGGTGGCTCAGTCGGTTAAGCATCTGCCTTCACCTCAGGGTCATGATCTCAGGGTCCTGGGATCAAGCCCCGCATCAGGCTCTCTGCTCAGTAGGGAGTTTACTTCTCCCTCTGGGGCTCTCCCTCTCTCTCTCAAATAAATAAAAATAAAATGGTTAAAAAAAAAAAAGTTAAAACTATGCCATATAAAGGAGGGAAGGAGTTATTAAGGGAAGTGCTGTCCAAATAGCCTCACAGCAGTCTAAGCAAATATTTTAGTTATTTTTTTAATTGGTTTAGCTTTGAAATCCAAATATTATTAGCTGGCTTACAGTTTAAATATTCAGTTATATGTGTTTGTTCAGGTGTTTGTTTTGGGGTTTTTTTAAGGACTTTTTATTTTGGGGGCAACTGGGTGGCTCAGTGGGTTAAGCATCCAACTCTTGATTTCGGCTCAGGACAAGGAGCCTGCTTAAGGTTCTCTCTCCCCCGCTCCTTCTGCCCATTCCCCCCTGAAAAAAAAAAAAAAAAGAGGCTGTTCTATTAAAAAAAAAATTATTTTTAAGTAATTGCTATACCCAACATGGGGCTCTAAACTTATAACCCTGAGATCAAGTCACATGCTCTACTGACAGAGCCAGCCAGGAACCCCTCAACTATGCATTTATTACTGAATCTATGATTCAAAAATGATGCATTCTTGCGGGAGAGGAGCGCACGGGAGAGGAAGGTCGTGAGTAGGGACTCTTGCTCCTTGCTGCTCAAGAAATGTCTTCACTTTCAGAATATGCCTTGCACATGACTCGTCTGAGTGCCCGGCTGTTCGGTGAAGTGGACAGGCCTACTGATTCCAAATCCATGAAAGTGGTGAAACTGTTCAGTGAGCAGCCTCTGGCCAAGAGGAAGGAGACTTATGACTGGTATCCAAATCACAACACTTATTTTGCGCTCATGGGGACTCTATGTTTTCTTGGCCTCTACAGAGACGAGCACCAGGACTTCAGGGATGAGCAGTTGCATCTAAAGAAGCTTCGTGGCAAGGGGAAACCAAAGAAAGGAGAAGGGAAAAGAGCAGCAAAAAAGAAATAGTGTTGGTCCATCAGGAGAACAAAGTTCTTTCTCAGCAACTGACAGCAGAAGAAGGTGTATTTATCTTTCCACATATTCAAAGAATGTAAGCTTCCGAAATTGAAGATTATTTGGAGGAACACAATCATTTGTGTTGAAGTCCAATCCAGTTGAATTGTGACTGGTTTCCTGGACACAGTCTAATTCTGCAAAGTTATTTTGGCCTTGGTTTTATACTCTGATGTTTACCTCTTTCTCTAAAGAAATGAATGCATAGGTGATTGAAGAAAAAAAAATGATGCACTCTCCTAGCACTAAAAATCAAAGCAACTGGACTGCTTCTACGCTGTTTTAAAAACACTTCTTATATGAATGGAACTTAAAAAAAGAAAAATCATGAGACCACCACCAACAATGCAGCTTAACTCTAAGAGAATAGAAATTTCTGCCTCTAAGACAGTTAAGATATAAAATAGATTATAGCCTGCATATTCTACTGACTCACTTTAAGCAGTAGTAACTTTCCTAGTAATTGGGACCAAGATTAAAAAAAAAGCAAAATCCATGACAATCAATTCTGGGTCTTTAAAACCACTTTCTAAGTTCTTTGCCAAACTTAGCCTACCCTACAAGTAAAAACTTAAAAAAAAAAAAAAAAAGCCCACGTTTTGCATGGTTTTACTTTTTAAAATATAAACATGAACAGAAGACAGAGACCAAGAGACACATTGCAACCCAAGAAAATAAAACTAGAATGGCTTTCAAACAGTTCTGTATGCCTACTTCCGGCTGATGTAGGCAACTGTCAAAGATTATAAAGTGACTCTACAGTGTCAGACAAGTTGGGTATCAGAACAGATAGTATGACAATCTAATGGTGGGAGAGAATGACAATATAAATAATCATCCAAAAAAATTAGCACCTACTAATTATTACCTGATTTTTCTGACTGTGGCACACAACACATACACTGCTATGAGAGTGATTTTTAAAGCAAACACACACACACACACACACAACGAGAAAATTTAAGCCCAAGAAATTAAGAGTTAACCTTAAACACGGGGGAGGAGGGAAACAGCACATTATGAAGAAAGCAATAAAAAGAAACCAGTTACTTGTGCAAATGTTTTTACTCGCCCTCCTCAGCCCCATTATACTGCAATCTCCTTTGAAAACAGGGATTATGTTAATCATCTTCAGTTCATTCACAGTTCCTAATATATAATGCTTTTTCCCTAATACATAATATTTAATAAATATCTGTTAAACTGATGAACTGTATCATTTTTAAAAATCACCAAGACCACTAATGAAACCCCTTCTTTGCTTAACAGCACTATCAACTTGTATATAAAAACGTATTCCATTACACAGAGTCAACATGATTTCTGACAGTGTAACTCTCCTTTATCTTTCCACATAAAAACGTAAGACAAAAACAGACACCACTGCTAATAGCCTAGTAAATCTGTTTCCTTAGTTAGAATACTGTATATAAATGTTGTGAACTTATGCATAAAGATGCAAAAATCAGACACTATGAAACTAATAGGCAACATAACACAAATAAGGTAAAAGCAGCATTATCTTACTAAAGGTCACAAAAAGCCCCCCTCCCCAGATGTTCAGTTCTAGGAAGAGAGTCCATTATGTCTATAACAGTGATGTTGCCAAATCTTTTGAAATAGAAAAATTAACCTTTTTTCTAATTTTTATATATACACACTTCATTTTTTTTTATTTTTTTTTTAAGATTTCATTTATTTTTGAGAGAGAGAGCAGGAGAGCACAAGGAGGAGAGGGGGCAGAGGGAGAAGCAGACTCCCGCTGAGCAAGGAGCCCCATGCAGGGACTAGATCCCAGGACCCTGGAATCATGACCTGAGCCAACGGCAGAAGCTTAACTCAGCCACCCAGGTGCCCACTAACCTACTTTAATGACAACAGTACTCTTATCTTAGTAAGCACCAATATCTCAAAACAAATTTTGCTCCCAAAGGACTTCTTTTGATTATTTGTTGGATTTGGGGTTAGTTTTTCCCCTGAGAAGGTGTAGGTAGCATGGATAATATGAACAGTGCAGAAACCAAAGATCAGGACTGAAATAAACCTCCTATAATATTACAATGTAGCGGAAATAGCCCTCTTCTCCACAGCAACTCATCAGTCCCCTTAGCTCTCAAAAGGGAGAGGTTGAAAAGGCTATAAACAAGGTTCAGTATAAAAGCCTCAGAACTGGGAATGATGAAAGGCATTCAGAGTGAGGAATTAGGAGTAATTAAGTAATGCAGCTCAGCAATGAGTATCAACAGCTGCTAACACCACAGAGAACCAAATGTTATGTGCCTCCTGATGCAATTACTCAACATCATCGATAAGGTATATTTTTGCCCCTTCAAAGAAAAAGGAGAGAAACAATATACATTACAAGGGTGCCTGGGTGGCTCACTTGGTTAAGTGCCTTGGGCTTGGGTCATGATCTCAGGATCATGCCTCACATCAGGCTCCCTGCTCAGTGAGGAGCCTGCTTCTCCCTCTCCCACTCCTGCTCCCCCCGCTTTCAAATAAATAAAATCTTAAAAAAAATATATTATAGAAACTGAATCTGATCAAGCCTCTAAACCTAATACCAAATAACAAGAGACCGAGGGGACAGAGGAACATGTTTAAAACCACCATAGGAATGTAACTGACAAATTCAAATGGGGAAAACTGTTTCTTCAACAATTTGCGGGGGGGGGGGGGGGGACGGGACCTTTAGATTACCAAACAATACACAGACCTTTTTTGATTCAGTGAGAATAAGTATAAAAATACATTTATGAGACAATGGAGCAATCTGAACACTAAATATCATATGACAGTAAGGAATTATTGCTAATTATTTTCAGTGTGATAATAGTTACTTGGGTTTTTTCCTTCATGAGTGAAGTTGACTAAGAAACTGCAGTGCTAAAAGATTGGAGTACAGAAAAGGAACACTAAAAATTAACGCAGCTGAATGGACTTGGCCCACCCAGACTGAAATATAAATTGTGAGATTGCAACCACGGGAAGAGAGTGGCTTTGCTTGCTTGCCAGCCAACCTCTTCTCCACTGATACAAGCTCTATAAATAGACCAAGAGTGATAATGACTGCTCAAATCACTTCATGTTGCAGATACTACCACTACTGACATGTATCTGGCCCAGCCTCAGACTGTGAATAAACCAGCATCAAGAGCCAAGGAAGTACCAAAAGGAAAGAATGCACTATGGCTGATGTAAGACCCTCTAAGTACTCAAAAGCACCATCAGTATAAATCAAGGATACTTTAAAACACAGGTTCTAGATTTCCTCCAAGATCTCTGCTCTGGCCATTTCTATCTCCCTCAGAATATAGTACACATAAAGATGGGATAAAGATGGGTCACCACATGCTAGGACCTGAGGTCCCCAAGATAAATGATGCCAAAAACCTAACATAGCAATTATATGATGGACTGTAGTGTAATAAAGTAATGGGAAACCCTTGATGATAAAGCACTGATGTAAGAATAAACTATGCTTCTATGCTAGGTTAAAACTAGGGCAGACAGGATACCACTTAAAATCTTAACCACATGAGGTTTTTGTTCTTAATACAGACAGGAAAACAGTCCTGTTTTCCCAGAGTTTTAGTCCACACCCAACTTCCCTATCCCCAACAATACCTTTCTCTAATTATAAGGCACCTAGCAAAATGCTGACTCAGAACATCATAAAAGTTTTTTTTTTTTTTTTTAAACCAGACAACTCAGTATAAAATAACTTCTGGACACTTTGGTCAGTATCTTGTTTCCCTAATGTTTACCACGCTAATGAAAACTTAAAACTCTAAATTACCTAAGCACAAGTCTAGTTTATCCAGTCTTAGGAATAACTGCTATAAGTTTTAAAAGATTTAATTTTCTTGCTCTTTGAACAATCAAAATTAATTTACTAATACATGGACTTGAATTCCAGGCAGAGGAAAAAGTATTTTATAAATGAACTGGCAATACAAAAAGGAAAATTCAAGTCTCCAATCATTTTCTTTCACACTTAGAGACCTATTTAAGAAAAATGTCATGGGAGGGGCAGGCAAGGAGGAAGAAAAATGTCATTCTCCAATACCTTATTTGAAATGATTTTAGGGGCGCCTGGGTGGTTCAGTCATTAAGCTTCTGCCTTTGGCTCAGGTCATGAGCCCCGCATCAGGCTCCCTGCTCAGCGGGAGGCCTGCTTCTCCCTCTCCCACTTCCCTTGCTTGTGTTCCCTCTCTGTGTCTCTCTCTGTCAAATAAATAAATAAAATCTTAAAAAAATAAAATAAAATGATTTTATAAAGGAAAAGACTAACTCCATACTACACTTTTCCATACAGTACTTTTTTCTGGTATAGCCTACTTTTCTTCACATTTTAGGGCACGAAAGAAGCTTACAGGTCATCTGGCTCACTAGATTTGAGTACCTTATGCAGAAATTGTTTCTTTTCTCTTTCTACCCATCCCTACCTGGCACCTAAGTACTCAGTAAATGGGCTTCTGATTTAACCAGGTATAAGCACCCCCACATACAAATAAGTCAGTTCTGTGGTAGGTTTCTACTTTTAATTAATCTTAACTAGAAAATAACCATCCAGGTAGTTTTAAAATTGAATCAAGTCAAATTAATAAATTAGAATTTATACCATCTATCTCTTGGCTATTAAGTGACAGAATCAGAGGTCCCTGTTTTAAATAAAGACATGAAAGAGAAGAGAAACAAAACTTAAAATGAACACTATAAAGCCACAAATCCTAAACAAGACAATCGTCAAATCTGAGTATGCTGGTTATTTTGTGTTATTTTTAAACCATGTTTACTATTATCATCTACTAATATGTTATGAAAAATATGTATAATATATACAACACACATTTCCTCCCTTAGCCCAGAAATATAGAAGGAATATAAAATACTTCTTAGTTTCACCCTGCTCCTTCCTTTTACAAGGATCTGTAGGCTGAGTGTGAAAACTGAACATCAATCCCACTTGTGCTGAGAGGCTGCCCACACAATCAGAAAACACTATTTCCCCTATCTACCATGAGCCCTGAAAGAGTAAGGAATGTAGGTACAATTAAAGATAAACCTTAAAAGGATTTAGAAAAGTTTCATGACAACAATCAAATTTAAATTTAAGACTGGAATTTAAAAACTAAAGAAAAATAACTACCAATCTGACAAATAAGAATCAACCCAAAATAAAAAATGAAAATCAGTGGGGCACCTGGGTGGCTCAGTCAAATGAGTGTCTGACTCTTGATTTCGGCTCAGGTCATGATCTCAGGGTCCTGGGATTGAGCCCAGCGTCACTGTCATGCCCCACAGTGAGCCTGCTTAAGATTCTCTCTCCCCCTTCTCCCTCTGCCCCCTCCGTTCGCTCACTCGCTTGCTCTCTCTAAAATAATAAAATTGAACCAGTAACAGTTCTACTCACTGAACAGAAGGATGAAGAAAATCTTTCAAAAGGAATGCCTATCACATCCTTCATATTCCACCTTAGCTTTTTTCCCCTGAAAGAAAGTAACACTTTAGCAGAGTAAGGTACCTTCACAACCTATCCCTCTGTAAACTCAAGGCACTGGCCACACTTAACCAGTCAAGATGACACTCATGACCTTGGGTAAGCTGTTACCTAGCCTGGAAGGCCCACCTGGAAACTCATCTCAAAGTCAGATTTAAATGTTTAAGTTCTTTTAGCATCAGGACCTTGTCAGTCCTACTCACCAGTGTATCTCTAGCAACTCGAGCACTAGTGGCACACAGTAGGCAACCAGTAAGTTAGTGTTGTGAGAAGAGGTTCTACCTAAATGTGTTGTCCTCTGTTTTCTCAAAGTTTTCAATAGCTCTTCCCCAATTATTAATATATCTATTTCATTTTCACTACAGCTATCCAAGAAAATTTATTTGGCCCCAGATTCTTTCCTAAAATAATACAGAATCCCGTAATCGGTATGGTTCAAAAGAAAACACATTAATAGCACATTTTGAGGGGCACCTGGCTGGCTCAATCCATAGGGCATGTGACTCGATCTCAGGATGGTGTTTGAGCCCCACGCTGGGTGTAACATTTACTTAAAAATAAAAATTTTAGGGGCTCCGGGGTGGCTCAGTTGGTTGAGCGACTGCCTTTGGCTCAGGCCATGATCTTGGAGTCCCGGGATTGAGCCCCACATAGGGCTCCCTGCTTAGCAGGGAGTCTGCTTCTCCTCTGACCCTCCCCCCTCTCATTCTCTCTCAAATAAATAAACAAAATCTTAAAAAAATAATAATAAAATTTTAAAAGTAGCACTATTTTGGGACACCTGGGTGGCTCAGTCGGTTAAGTATCTACCTTCGGCTCAGGTCATGATCCCAGAGTCCAGATCCTGGGATCCAGCCATCAGGCTCCCTGCTCAGCAGGGAGTCTGCTTCTCCCTCTGCCCCTCCCCCTGCTCATGCTCACTGGCTCTCAAATAAATAAAATCTTTAAAAAAAAAAAAAAGTACCACATGTTTAATCTTTTACAGGTTTTCTCAAGTACTGTCAATTATAAGCATGTAAGCATGAATATACATTTGTTTTCACATCTCTAATTACATGCAGGAAAATTAGGAAGGTCTAAGATGATTTGCCAAAATTACAAACATAGGGTTTAGGTCTCTACTATACACCTGTTCCAAACTTTAAAAAGAAAGAACAAAAACAAAACCATTCTAGGGGCGCCTGGGTGGCTCAGTCGTTAAGCGTCTGCCTTCGGCTCAGGTCATGATCCCAGGGTCCTGGGATCGAGCCCCACATCGGGCTCCCTGCTCCGCGGGGAAGCCTGCTTCTCCCTCTCCCACTCCCCCTACTCCTATTCCCTCTCTTGCTGTGTCTCTGTCAAATAAATAAAATCTTTAAAAAAAAATTAAAATAAATAAAATAAATAAAAAAAAACATTCTAATTCCACATACATCAAGTTTACTCACGGAGACGTCAGAACAAAACCGAAAGATTTAGGATCCCAGCAAAACAACTCCTTGAATACTAAATTTCCAAGTTACACAAGCTTGGAGAAGTTACTAGTCATACAGTAGACTGTATGGTACTTAAGGTACCAATGTCACTTATAAAATAAAATCTTTGAAGGACATATACTGAGCACTCAGTTCCAAGAGAACTGCATTAAATTAAAATCTAAGAGGAATTTATCTTTAATATCAGATCTTGGGTTAAGCACGAAGAGTATAAGACAAAGAGCATTAGAACACTTTCATAAATGCATTTAATAATAATATAAACTAAATCAGTAACGTAACAACTACACTGTGAACGTAATATGAAGCTAGCACTGGGGAAAGCTTCCAGCTCCACTTCTTTTTCACAAAAAGAGGTCAGAAAAAAATATTTTCATTAAGAAATCATTTAGCTGATACTTTAGATATAATGACCTGGAAATTTCTCTCTGCCTTTCATTTTGTATACACTTATATTGAAGTTTACATCTACAAAATGTTAATGTTATGAAAAATAAGTATAGTTTGAAGTTTTAAGAGTACAGTGGTACTGAAAAGCACTCTGATTTAAAAATGGCTAAAAATAGGGGTGCCTGGGTGGCTCAGCTGGTTAAGGGCTGCTCAGGTCATGATCCCAGGGTCCTGGGATCGAGCCCCATGTCAGCTCCCTGCTCCCTGCTCGGTGGAGAGCCTGCTTCTCCGTCTCCCTCTGCCTGCTGCTCTGCCTACTTCTGTTCTCTGTCAAATAAATAAATAGAATCTCTAAAAAATAAATAAATAAATAACAAAAAATAAAAATGGCTAAAATATTTTTATTTCTCAATGGAATTGCATGAAATTTCACTAAGATTCTTTTTAAAGCATGATAGGTCATTGCAGTAAATTCCATCTTAGTTTCCTGAACTAAAATTTAACTCAGTTTTTTATTTACTGAGCACCTACTGTGCATAAAGCACTAAACTAAGCATCCTATTGGCCAGATTAGACACACAAAATATTACACTTCCCACTAACAAATGGTTAGCGTTGTGACTCCTCAGGACATCAGGAAATAACTATCAATTGTAGGCCTCTAAAAATGCTTGTTAAACCAAAAGGCAATGCTCTTAATGGAGGAATCCAGATTGCCTGGATCAGCAAAACTACATTAGAAAGTTAATAGCCTCCATCCTTAAAATATCCCAGGAGAAGAAAGGGAGTGATTCAAACTGTTAGCATGTGCCCAACAACACTACACAATAATAGCCTAAGCAAAACTGCCAGATGTATTTGTAATTAAGAGGTCCAACCTTGACAAAGCATCATCAGTGAGATTTTCATCCTACTGGGTGGATGGATTCAGAAAGCAAAAGCTCAGTCAAGAAATGAAAAGCACATTAAGCATAAACTGCTCGGGCGGTTCGATCTGGAAGAACAAGTAGAGAGAGAGGTTCATTCGTTCAACCTGCGAGCCTCTATTCTGCGACAGCAGAGAGGAGGACTTAAAAGAGAGAATGAACGACCTGCGGTTTCTCGTGGGGGCTGCGGCCCCAACCATAAACTGAGGTCGGTGCTATAAGAAATAAATTACAAAGCATAAAGTGCTACTGGGGAGAAGTGAAAAACCCCCGGGAAGAGTCAAAGAAGACAACGATCTTTAACTTCGGGCCCGTCAGTTTACATCTTCGCCGATTTTCTACATAAAGTTGACAAACTCTCCAGAAGAGGTCAATTTTGGAGGCTGACACATGCCTCCCATCGACCGGCTGCGTCTGCTGACCGAAGGTAGGGGAAGCGCCGAGAGGCTAGCGGCGCCAGCCGAAGGAAGCCTTTTCTCCCTCCTCTTAGGCCACGGCGCTGGGGCGGCCGCCTGGGCTCCTGGGAGCAGGGACAGGTGTCGGCGCTAGATCCCGGCTCGCGGAGCTGGCAGAGTTGGCAGGGCTACCGCCGCCTCTTCTCCCGCGGGCCGGGGCGCCGGAAAGTTGCGTGAAGACAACTCCAGGGCCGAAAAGCCGCTCCCCCGCGCGGCCCGTGGGCAGCGGCAACACCAGCCTCCTCGCAGCCCCCCGGGAGAGGGACCCGCGACCCGGGGAAGGGGAGAGGAAGCTCCGCCCGCCAGCTCGGCCGGGTTGGGAGGACCCGAGGGTCACCAGCGGGCGGACGAACAAGGCGTCCAGCGATTCCGCTCCTGCCGGGAGCCCCCACCCGGGCCGTGCGTCCCGCCAAGTCCGGGCGCCAACACTCTGCGCCCGCCGGCCGGGCCCGTCACGACCCCGGAGCCCGGGCGCCGCAGAGCCCACACCCGCGGCCCGCACCCCTCCAACCCAACTCGACCCCTCCCCGGGACGCAGCCGGGCCCCAGCCCTGCGCACCTTCCCGACTCACCTGCGCTCCGCGGCAGCTCTGTACCTCCTCGCCCGCTCCGCGCGCCCCGTCGGGGCACGCACCGACCCCCCGACCGGGACTCCCCGGGCCGCGGTGACTCGGGGCGCGACGGCCACCGCCGCCTTCTCCTCCTCAGCACAAGCCCCGGCGGCGAGCTGAGGGTCGCGGTCAAAGCCCGGCCGAGGCTAAAGCGAATCTCGCCACCTCCACAGCCTCCACCTCCAAGTCCCTTCACTCGTCCGCGCCGCCCGGAGAAAATGTCACCAGAGGCCGTTCCGCTCGGCGCCTCACTTCCGCCCGGAACCACAGAGCCCGCACGGGTCGGCTAGAGCGGCCGCTGCGGCGGCGGCCTCCCGGGACTGGAGCGGGAGGCCGAGGGAAAGCCAGAGAGCGCCATCTGGCGGAAGGGAATACGCGCTCCTCCCGCTGCAGAGTGCCTGGCGCGCAGGCACCAGCTTCCCCGGCTTCTTTCCCGCGCTCCATCCATCTGATCAGGCAGCTCCCTCCCAGAACTGTCCTTCCCAGAGAGTCGGAAACCAGTCAGTGCAAGCCAAGGACAATGCCCTAAGAGAAGGACAACACTCCCTTTTCCGTGCGCTTCTCGGTACTCACCCCTTCTGAAGCCTTCCCGAATGAAGCTCGTAGTGTCTGAATCCTTGAGTGACTCCAGCAGGGGGTCCGCTCTCTTCTCTCCCCACTTTTTCGCGGATGCCGACAGCTCGGCTCGAGGAGACTCGGCTGCGCTAGTCTCTTGCAGTGGCAACAACATCCCGTTCAAGTTTTTGGTCGGTTACGTTGCAGGCCTGACAGATAGACCGCCACCTGCTGGTGAGTCAGGGGAGAGCCCGCTCCGCCCCTCCGCGCGCTGCAAACGCCCCAAATTCCACCTCTGCAGAGTCACTCCTCTCATTTGCACTTCACCGTGGGCAGGGTGACGCACCCGGGTACTCTGAGTTTTCGAGGCCCTTCTTTTAGGTCTGTGATTGAAAGAAACGTGCTGTACGCGGGACCTGGAGGAAAGGTGAAGTGGGCACCCGGCCACCTGGCCCGTACTGGACTCAGAGGTACGGAGAACAAAACGCAATTCGAGATCTAAGCAAGGGCCGGCGCTCCCAAAGTCAGGGTTTTGAGAAGTAAATGAATAAATAAGAGCGTGAGGAGAAAATGTAGAAGGTCTTCACTCTTTCAGGAGCCGTGCTGACACCTGGGGTGACACTACCCAAGAGGAGATTATGGAAATCACAGCGCTGGCCCCACATTTCCCTTAACATCAGTCTCTCCTTCAGATCTGGTGCTTCAGCTCCCCCAGTTCACTCATTTATGCTGACTGCCCACAAGCATGGGAGTTTTCCATCCATGATTAAACGAATACATTGATAAAATAATTTTATATTAATAGCTAACTTTTTTGAATGCTCACTGTGTGCCAGGCACTGTAGCATGTGTTTAAATGGATTCATTCATTTAATCTGCACAACAACCCTATGAGCTCAGTACCATTACCAGCCCCAGGTGACAAAAATGGAAACTGAGGCCTGGAATCGTTAAAGTGACCCACCCAGAGTCACACATCAGTAAGTGGCAGGACGAGACTCCGACACAAACAGTCCAACTCTAGGACTTGCTCTCCCAAATTCTACCACCACCTACCTCTTTGAGACTCACTGAGAACATACTGCCTGCCCAATAAACGTTTTGTCTATGTATATTTCACTCACTTTTTCATCCCTTTGTTCACTTATTTCCCTGCTACCTTAGTCCTCAAGGAATTTGAGAAGTTGTGGGGTAGTGATAAGAGCCCAAGCTCTTTCAGAAGAAAAAAAGAAAATTTTACTACGAAGATCACACCTGTCAGTCTTGAAGTGAAAGAATAAATGTGGGCTAATACCTTCGATTTTAAAACTTCTCCTTGACAATTTTATCTCATCAAGGCTGTAGACATACTGAATTGTCTCCCAGAATCCCACGTGCAGCACAGCTGGTCTCCCCACAGCTGTGGGGTCTCCCCTAGGAGACCCCACAGCTCAGGTCTCCAAGCTCCTGAAATCCCATCTCCATAAAACCAGCCTGGCCCAGCCCCCCTACCCCCCCCATCACTAGCAACCCCCTCCATCCCATTGTCTCTACCAGAAATTGAACACGATCCCTCTGTTCAGAGACACCAGCCTACAAACATGTTCATCCCTTAGCCTATCTGCAGTGTTATTACTGAATCGTAGCAGTGGTTCTCCTCTCAACTTAGGTTCCAAGTCTTGGAGGCCAAGGCCAGGCCTGTCTGAATCACTCTCTAGCATCACCGCTTACACCTGGTGTACCACCAGCACTGGGACTGGGTCTGCAGCAGGTTCCTGTTAGAAATGGTGGCCTGAACGGTAGCATCAGAGCGTGGCTGGCCTTGCTTTGACTATAGGCCCTTCCCTCCTGACCAAGCAGGTTACTTCTGCCATTTCCTCCTGTAAGGTGGACGTTACTATTAGGACCACTCTCTAGGTGAGGAAAGTGGGAGATCGGAGAGACAGAACCCTTATCTGTGGGCTCCAGGCTGCCCCCTCTCTTTCTTCTCAGATTGCTAAGAACCAGGCTACCCCGCCCTCAGCGTAACCACCCACCCCTCTACCCTCCAACCCCAGCATGACCAGCATTCACTACAATCTCCCAGTATGCGCTGTACGGGGAAGTGTTGAACCTCTGCACTGCGCTAGCCACATAACCTCAGAAATGTCACCCCTTCCAGAGTTAACACTACCCACTTTAACTCAGAGCATTATTCCACAGAATTAAATTATGTCCACCATGTGGAAGGCCACCCAGAACATTCTAAGGATTCCAAGTAGCAGAGGGTCACATGGTCATCAGCACTAGGGGCTCTGGAATCTGACAGATCTGAATTTGGTTACAGGTCTGCCTCCCTCTAGCTGCGACCCCCTGGGCAGTTCGGTAACCCTGCCAAGCATAAAGGTCCTCACCTGTTCACCACAGATGACTCCTGACACTACCTTGCAGGCTTTTGTAAGGGCTAGGAATGAGGTGGCTTGCATATGTAAAGCTATCAGCACAATTCTTGCCTCAGAGAGAGCACTCCATAAACAGGACCCTTGTTCTGATGGCAACACTGCAGCCACGCACCTCCCACAGGCACCCAGACTCACACTGGTTAAGTACAATGATGCTGCCTACTCAGCTCCCAAGTTCACATGGAACCAGAACGGAACAGGGCAGAAGGGGCCATGAGAGTGGAGCCGTTCGTGGCTGAGACTGGCTGGGAGGGGACACCTCCCTCAGCTCCCCTGTTCTCTGGGGTGGCTGAGTGAGGCTTCTCTGTCTTGGGCTCCCCGTCCCTCTTTCCAATCAGGTGACCCCCGTGACACCCCCTCTATATGGAAAGTCTATAACTTGTATTAAAACGTGGAAATGAACGTAATGGACAATTTAACATTTCTCAACAAGTGTGTGTTGTCCTCTCGTTTTTCAGTGTAGGGTCTAGCTCTGTGTGACACAGGACCCGACCCTGTGGGACCTCCAGGGTGGAAAGAGCGAGGGCTTCCTCGGACATGCACCCCACTGCCCATCTCAGGAACTGTTTGTTCCCTTGGTAACGTGTGCCCCCTGTGTACCTGTCGGGCATGTCCTTCCTCCTCACCCGTCTGACTCACCAGAGAGGGCAGTGTCTGTTCTGTGGCAGACACGAGGACGCGGGTGTGAATGGAGGAAGTCCGTCTGAGCATCGAGCTGGGGAGACCCAGAAGCCTGAAGGGATGTCAAGACAAGTGGTGCCAGATGCCAAGTGGGTGAGAGGCTGAGAGGAGGTAGGCCCGCAGTCGAGGGCAGTGAGGGACGCCTGAGGGAGGAGCCAGCACTGATACACAGGACAAGAGAGTAAGTGCCTGAGGGCAAAGCTCCTGCCTCCGTCCTCTGAGCTCCCTTGGTGTCCAGCACACAGCGCGACAGACAGGACAATCCAAGAAATGTTTGTGACTGACAGAAAAATATGCAGAGAAGCTGACCTTGAGGGAAAAGGGGCAAGAGGTGGAAAAGCCCCTGGGATGTTTGGAGGACGACAACCCTAGGGCCAAGCTGCCTGTGGCTGGACTGCAGAGGAGTGAGGAGAGGGACTGCCCGAAGGGAGGTAGGGGGCTGCGGGTGAGTGTAGGGAGTCTGGGCTGCATTCCTTCAGCCCTAGGAGGGAAGCAGGGTGTGACGTCTCCCCCTCTGCCCTCTGCTAAGTGTTATGATCAAGACCTCAGACAGCAGATCCTTCCTTGCCCGCGAACAACAAGGAATTGACCCCACGCTGACCAACCACAGGGCAGGGAGAGCTCTAGGAGGGGAAAGGCTCAATCCGGTTGCTGTTGAAAGAGAAGGAAGGATAGCACTAGGAAAGAAGGGAAGGGCCTGGAGCCCTAGCCCCTTCCTTGTTGGCGGATAGGGGTTCCGAAGACACACTGGGATTTGAAAGAAAAGACTCAAGGGCTTCAGTGCCATGGAAACACCAGCCTTATGGAGAAGGTCCCCGGTCCCCCACCTTCCCCTCTCCAGCTCTGAAAACTATGATATTTAAGTAAGAATAACATCAGGGGATCTGTGGCATAATTAAAACTGTGTGGTCTTTGTCCTCAGTTCCTGGCACAGAGCTCCTAAAAGCCTTGGAATTTCCTAAGTGATAAGAGTGCCTTTTGTCATTCTTAGGAAAGCCCTTTCAACCACACCTGATTTATGCTAATGAGGGTTCTCTGGGTGGGCCCACAGGTAGCTTCAGAATGGGGGCCAGTTGCTGGAGAAACCAACCTCCCGAGGACAGTGTTGGAACACTCAGCCCCACCCGCACTCCGGGCTGGGGAGAAGGGCTGGAGATTGAATTCAGTCACCAATGGCCACTGATTTAATTAATCATGCCTACTTCATGAAACGTCATAAAAACCCCTGAGTGATAGGATTCACAGAGACCGCATGCTGGTGAGCACCCTGAGATGCTGGGAGGGTGGCCCTCCTGGGGAGGGCTTGGAAGCTCTGCGCCAAACCCCACCATGTTTCTTTTCCATTTGGCTATTCCTGAGTTGTATCCTTTGAAGTAGGCCAGTAATCATAGGTAAAATACTCTCCTGAGTTCTGTGAGACATTCTAGTGAACTTATGGGAGAGTCATGGGAGCCCCCAAATCCATAGTCTGCCAGGCATAAATGTGGGTAGCCTGGGGATGCCCCTTGCTCCTGGCATCTGAAGTGGGGGCCCTCTTGTGGGGTCTGCACTAACTCAGGGAATTGAACTGAATTATTGGAACACCCACCTCTTGTCAGAGAATGGGTGCGATCATAAAAACTTTGACCAAAAATGAACATACTTGGTTTTAAATAAATGTCGTGTTAAGCAAGACCAGTCCTACCAAATCTCAGACTCCTCACCTTGCTCCCCTGTGGTGTCTCCACGTTTTCACTGCAGGTCCATGCTGCCGGCACCCAACACCTGGGGAGGCAGAGTGGTTTGATGCTTCACCTCTCCCCATGGTACTGGAACACAAAGGAGTGCCTGTGAGGGGGAATTCACCTTTCCTGATGATATTTCAGGTACCAAATCCTGTGTAGAGACTGTCCCAACGTTCCTCATTTGCACCTACTAAGTGGCTACTCCCTCTATTTGTGTCTCAGGAGAGCCCACAGAAGTCTGCATGAATGCCCTTCAATTTTATTTAAAAGACATCTATTGGGCCCCTGGGTGGCTCAGATGGTTAAGCAGCTGCCTTCAGCTCAGGTCGTGATCCTGAGGTCCTGGGATCGAGCCCTGCATCGGGCTCCCTGCTCCTTGGGGGGCCTGTTTTTCCCTCGGTCTCTCTCTCTCGAATAAATAAATGACATCTATTGAAAGCCTATCCACTAAAAGCAAGACACGCTTGACATGTGGCATCTCATTCACCCTCCCACAGTCAGCAAGGGCAGGTAGGCTTTACAGAAGAAGAAACTGAGGCTCAGAGAAGACCCTGCACCTGACCAAGTTCACACGAGCTGAAGGGGCAGAGCCAGATCTTTTCCAGGATTCCTGGAACAGGACACCTCTCACCTCCTTCCAGAACACTGCTGTCTGTCTGGTAACAGTGCTCAATCTAGAAACAAATCACCAGAGTTCACGAGTGGGACGTGGCAATCCCCAAAGCAGAGGAAGGACATGTGGGAGGAAGAAATGAAGACCCAAGAGCAAGGAAGACTTTGTAGAAGAGGAAGCTTTCGACCAGGGCCTTGGAGAAAGCAGGGTTTCCAAGGACAGAAATGAAGAGAAAGGTATGCCAGGCAAAGTCTGGCTTGAGGAAAGGCTGGGCTCCCGAAGTATGGGACACACCAGACAGCCCGGAATAGGTGTATTTCTTGTACAAGTAGTGTATAGACTCTGGGTTTGGGCTCTCCTCCGCTACCCCTCCAGTGCTTTTTTTTTAAAGCGTTTTGCTGATGAATGCCAACAGCACAAATGTGTTCAGAGCTTACCTATAACACTTCACAAGTATGGTTTCGTTAGGTCTTCTAAACAGTCAGGAAAAGTAGTAAGAGCAGGCATTGTTAACATTTTGCAGAGAGGGGCACCTGGGTGGCTCAATCGGTTAAGCATCTGCCTTTGGCTCAGATCATGATCCTGGGGTCCTGGGATCCAGCCCTGCATCACATCAGGGCTCCCTGCTCAGCAGGGGATCTGCTTCTCCCTCTGCCCCTCGCTCTGCTCGTGCACAAGCACCCTCTCTCTCTCTCACTGTCAAATAAATAAAATCTTAAAAAAAAAAAACATTTTGCAGAGATTATATGACTAACACAAAGAGATACTGAATAAATGCTTACTGGATGAATGAATGAATGAATGAATGGACTTGCCCAAGGTCACCAGCACTGAACAGGAGAGTCAGGGCCAAACCTAGCTCGGCTGCCTCTAAATCCCAGACTCTTCACTACCGTACATATCTGGGGGACTTAGCAATGCCATTGTGTGTGCATGCGTGTGTGTTGGGGGGTGGTGGGAATTAGACTCATTATTGTGTTTTATAATGTGCTGATCATTTGAAAAAGGCTCCAGCCCGAGAACAATACAAGCATTCATTAAAGTACTTCAATAGACTGACAGCAGCAACAATAACCTAAAATTAAATGAAGCAGAGTATCTCATGTGACTCCTCTCTTGAGGAGTCAGTGCAAAGGCACCAGGCTTTGAGAAACAGGATGGGGCCCCCTGGGAAAAAGACAAAGCAGAGATTTACAGAACCTGTGTGGGGACAGCAGGCTGGGAGGGCCCTCACCAGCCAGGCCGGCCAGCACCAGGCAGCTTCCAAAGGCCTCCCTCCTCTAGAGTTACTGTCCTTTACTGAAAATCATGAGTAACCCTCAGGCAGAGAAGGGGGACTTAAAGATAGCCCTTTTATTTTACGGAAAAAATGTTTTTGTTTGGCTAATTTTGCTTGTTGTGTCCCTTAAAGCACTCAGTAGAGGCGCTTTGGCTTTTTAATCCTGCTTGTGGTTTTTGCTGTGAGTCCTTCAAGTCACCAGAAGGGCAAAAGACCAGCTGGTGGGGAGGCCTCATGGAGTGATGTGTGTGTGCAAAGCCAGCTCCCAAGAGAACACACACGCATGCACTGTGGGTCAGTCTGAAGGATGTATGAGATGTCTCCTGGCCAGTCCCTGCCCTCAGAGAACTAAGATCTTGTTCATGGGATGTACACATGGGCCTTACCTAAGGCAAAACCGTAAAATTGGTTTCTCTTTGGTGCGTCTGTGCTTACTACATCCAGGACCCTCCTTGACCCAGTCAGTGTTGTCACCACCACTCAAAGCCCAGGACTTTAGCCTTCTTTGCTTCTCTATTCCCCACCTCTGACAACCAAAACATCCTGGCCCAGGACTCAATCTCTAAGGCTTCTAGTCTCCACATCTTAACAACAATTAATTAAGGAACCCAATTCTTACTAGAGTTACAGCTGACTAACACGTGACCTCTCCCAGGCGATGGCATTTTGTCCAACTAACATAAACGCTTCTCTAGAAGCCATCAAGGAATGACATAAAAGATAGGAATTTCAGATGGCAAGGCAGGTCAGCTGGGAGGAGGGAGGTATTTTTGTTAGCCAGGTTTTTCAGAATTCTCAAATCACAACAATCTGACAGCCTAGGAGGACACATTCATCTATACATTCTTACGGAGCCTCAACCCAATTCTTTTGTAGTTCTGGTGTACTGGGAACCAAGAAGCTTTGGAATTTACAATTAAAGAAGTCCAGAGTAACTCAAGGGAAAAGAACATTAAGAAGACAGTTGAGAAACTGAGGGTTGCTGGAGTGGTGGGGGGTGGGAGGGATGGGGTG
>NW_027397073.1:26952454-26971519 GCF_003265705.2 Callorhinus ursinus
GGTTAAGCTTCTGCCTTTGGCTCAGGTCATGAGCCCAGGGTCCTGGGATCGAGCCCTGCATCGGGCTCTCTGCTTAGCAGGGAGCCTGCTTCTCCCTCTCCCTCTGCTACTCCCCCTGCTTGTGCTCTCTTGCTCTCTCTCTCTCTGTCAAATAAATAAATAAATAAAATCTTAAAAAAAAAAAAGAAGAAGAAGACAATCGAGAGATCAGTCCGGGCTATTGATTATTAGTAGTACGATAATACTTCAGAGAAGGAAAGGTCAGTGCTGTGTAATAAGAGTCCTACTCTATGGTGGGAGGAGCCTGGGTCTACAGTGTAGATAGAATACAAATATGGAATGTTCCAGGCCTTTCTAAACTTCAGAAGCTTCAAGAGCCTGTCTCCTCAAATCTGCCCAGCACTGAAGGTTTGGAGTAGGGGCAGCAACCATGCCCCCAGCTGGATTTCCCATTGCCACAAGGAATGCCAGAAGCTTGCTTCCGTTCTGGCAGGTCATGATCCCTTTGTGTAGTCATAGCCCATCAGTCTGCCTCTTGGGAGAGGTGTGTTTTTAGCCAGAACCCCTAAGTGGATGTTGTTGAACTAGAAGAGCCAGAAACACTGAGAACTTTTATCTTCCTGGAAAGGCCCAAAGAGGCTGCTCCCGGCTCCCAGCGGGGGGAGATGTACCGTCACTGCCAAGACTGCCCTATGCCCGCTGGCGCCTGGTAGCAGACAAGGCGATGACACAAGGGCCCACCCCAGCCAGTTCCAGGAGCTCTGCGGACGGTCCCAGTGGCTACTGGGCCGCCTCTGCTGGGCTTGTAGCTCTCCCCCAAACAGGGACTATTCGGGTTCATCCTGTCTTCCCCTCCCTATCACCCGCCCTCGTTCCCTTCCTCTCTCTCCATTCCTTTGCTGCATCTTCTGCTTCACCCTCTGCTCTTGCATTGTGCCCCGGCTCCCTGTGTGCTAATGTCACCTGCCCTGGGGCTTCCCTCCTGGGGCAGACAGTCAACTCTGGAGGAACCTGGAAGAAGGAATCAACAGCCCACAGGGTGACACTCAGCTGGCAGAGGCCAGAGCTGATGGATAAATGTCCCGTCTTCTTTCCCTCAGGTGGACAATTCTGTGGCCCCTTCTGCAGCGCTCCTCAGAGGCAAACAGCGGGACCATGTCCCGCTCAGCCTCCATGGAGACCAGTGTGGTAGCATTCCCCCGGAAGGGCTCTCCCTCTCTCCTCATATCACTGTTTCCCAAGGAGCTTCACAAGTCAACTACCTGTGTACAGCTCTTGTCTCAGACTCTGTTTTGGGGGGGGCACCCAAACCCAAACCCAGGCTCTCCTTCCTCTCTTCTCTCTCTCCCACCCAGTCCCCACTCAGCCTCCCCTCTTCTCTTTGCTGGTCTGCTCTCCTCCTCTCAACATATATTGTCCTCCCCAGTCTACCTCAGAGACAGATGGTGTGTCCTTGGGCCAACTGAGGGTGAGGAAGTTGGACATTTTTTTACCACACCATCCCTTGGGAGCTTTGGCTCTGCACCAAGGTAGAGGGGGAAGCAGGGATGAGAGAGAGGCTAAAGATGGGAAAGAGATGTTTATGGTTTCTAAGAGGTCTTAACTGCAGTAGAGGTGACTAGCTGGACCTAAGAGAGAGAGAGAGAGAGAGAGTTCTATTGATCTCACGACATTCTTGGGCACCTTGCTCCCAGTGGCCCAGTGCCGGCTAGAAGGATCCTTCCTGTCACACACAACCTCACCCCTACCCCCTACCCACTTGGGTTCATTTCCCTGTGGAGCTTCTTCTCTGGCCTCCCTGGGTGCCTCTCCCTCCCATGCACGGAGCTTGACCTTGAGCAGCACCTTTACTCTCCATCCTCATTGAGGGAAGGATACAATTTTCCTTACTGGGACTTTGAGTCTCTGGAAGGGAACATCCAATGCCTGAAGGATTCGCCTTCTGGGGCTGCCCCAGGCTGCTCAGAGGACAAGTCACCATACAGTCTTGAGAATGATAAAGTTCTCCCCAAATTGCCACACTCCAGGCAACGGATGAGGGGACGAGGGGCTAAATTCTGAACCAGTCAGGTCTTGGCAAAATTTCTAGGTCAGAAGAGGGGGAAAGGGAGAAACATTTCAGGACTTACAGGATCCAGAATTCATTTCTAGTGGATGATAATCTAGTCCTCCCAACTCAAGGATGCAAGAAACATCACTTTCTTTATGTCCTAGAAATCAATTTAATTTCTACTCTGAGGCCCCCACCTGGCAGGAAAAACCATGTCAGTCATTGCTGAACTTTTTAAAAAAAGATTTTATTCATTTATTTGAGAGAGAGAGAAAGAGAGAGTGATGGGTGGCAGCTGGCTCTGTTTTCATGTTCTTTTGGGAAGCAGAAATCTTTGCTCCCACCCCATAAAGGAGGACTGGCCACCTCCATCATGGATGGCTGTGCAAGGGTGAGGGCACCCACACCTCCCTCCCCTTCTAGGCCTTCATGTTTTCTTTCTCAAAAGCCATCTCCCCTCTTTACTCCCATCCTTCCCCCACAACACACACACACACACACACGGACACGGACACGGACACACACACACACGGACACGGACACGGACACACAGATGAAACCCAATGAGTTTAGATTTTTTTTGAAGGACAGGAAGTCATTGCTTTACACCAAGCCCAAATGAAGGAATTACCAACCAGCCAATCCACTTGAAATGGAAGGGGTGGGGTGGAAAACTAGGAGAAACACACAGATGAACATGTCAAAAATGTCATCCTGCCACTCATTCATACTCCAGCACTTTATGGACACCTGCTTTGGAGCCAAGCACCAAGCTAGCACTGGGGACAGAGATGTGACCAGAGGAAGTCCTTCCAGGTATCGTGCTCAGCCTAGTCTGTCCTAGTGGAGAACACAGACACGAGGCCACCTAACATTAGGATGGTATGACAAAATAATAGAAATATGTACCGAGTCATAGGAACTGACATGAGGAAGCTTCAAGCAAGACCTGGGCCTCAAGGAAGACTCAGCTAGGAGGAGACCTCTGAACCAAGACTTGAAGAATGAAGAGAATTTTGCAGCATAGAGAAGAAGAGGAAATATATAATAGGTGGGCATCCCCCGTGGACTCTAAGAGCCAGGCCACGCTGGGGATGAGTGGGCCTGGACACAGAGTGCCCATTTGGGAGTGGTGAGGGCACCTGTGGGAGAGGGGTTTAATATGTCACATAGGCTATGGTGCTTTTTCCTTTTCTTTCTGGGGTGGGGCTGGAGGTACAAGGTACAATAAATAACCCCGACTCTCCTCCTCCTCTAGTTTGGGACCAACTGAGAAATAAGACACAGGAAATAGATGAACATTTAAAGATACAAACTAGATTGGAGGACACGGTATACATGTGCCATCCCTAGGGACTTCCTGATATGTCCCAGCCACTGCAGACAGACATTCACCGAGCAGCAGACAGACCTGGACAGACTCAGCCGTCCCCCATGAAGCAGGTTTGGTGCATGACGAGCCACTCTGAATATACATCCCCATAGTCAGGCAAGTCCTAAAGAGAATACTGTATTAGTTTGCGAGGGCTGCCATAGTAAAGTATCACAGACAGGAGGACTTAACCAACAGAAAGTTATCTCCTCACAGTGCCAGAGGCTGGAAGCTCAAGATCAAGGTGTCAGCAAGGTTAGTTTCTTCTAAGGTCTCTTTGGTTTGCAGATGGCCTTCCTACTGTGTCTTCAGCTAGCCCCTCCTCAGTCTGTGTGGTCTGTGTCCTAACCTCCTAAGGACAAGGGCCATCGTGGACCGGGGCGCACCCTAACAACTCCATTTTAACTTAATCCCCTCTTTAAGGGCCCCATCTCCAAATACAGCCACATTCTGAGGTACTGGGGGTTAGGGCCTCAACATGTGAACTTGGGAAGCTGGTCTTAGTGTAGCATGCTCAGGTCCTTCCCTCAAACTTCCCAATCATATGTCTTTCTTCCAGAGAGAGAGAGAGAGAGAGAGAGAGAGAGAGAGAGACCAGGGAGACTCCAGGAACGTGGCTCAATGGAGTCAGCTCCACATGGAAACACGAGGAGTAGGGAACAGAGGTTCCATGTCACACCCCATGCCCACCCTGTGGGTGCTCACATTACTATTGTTTTCTGGAATAAAGGACTACCCTCCACTTCTGTAGAAATCAAACTTGTCGCAGCACTTGTCCATCCATGAAACAAAGAAAAGAAAGAAAGGTAGGAGAGTTTCCAGGAATCATCTAATCCCCCCCCTCTCCTTTACAGGGGAAGGAAGCCAGGTCCACAAGTTCAAGACACCAGCCTGGGGCCACTCGGCTAATTAGCTGCCACCTGTCTTCCAGCCGTACCAAGTTCACTTGATGTTAAGGTCCCCGACAAAACTCTCCTCCGTCTTTATGCCCTCTCCTGAGAAGTGCCCACGCTGAGGATCAGCACAGCTGTTTGAAATGGAATTGAAGTAAAACATTCTGAGAGGGGCTGACTGCTCAGAAGGGGCTGGAGCCGCTTGGCCTGGGCAGTGTGCTTGTTTGTAGTTGCGTCCCCAGTGCCCAGGAGAGGGGCCAGGCCACGGTGGATACCCAATTCACCGCCTGCGCGCATCACGGCTGAAGAGCCAGAAGACTGGATACGCTCATTTTTTCCAACTGGGTGAAGAGGGATTCTTCAAATGGTAGAGCCGTGAGCTTGATATTGATCTGAGGCGCCTGCTGGGCTTGTTTGCTGGCACTTCTTCCCATTCTCCGGGGATCTTTCAAGGTCATCTTGGGCACTTTCCTCTCCTTCGTCCTCGTATTAAATTGGTTTCCAAGTCTCCTCACAACCCCTTCTTTTCCATCTCTGTTGCCACGTCTTGGCCCAGGCCCTTATCGCTTCATGCCAGTCTGGACTCCTGCGTTGGGCAGGGTTGGGCCCAGAGGCCTGGCAGGCAGCCAGGAGGCTATCTTGCAGATCAGGCTGCAGCGCGTCCTTGTTTT
The DNA here is from genome assembly GCF_003265705.2 of Callorhinus ursinus. Lineage (NCBI taxonomy): Eukaryota > Metazoa > Chordata > Mammalia > Carnivora > Otariidae > Callorhinus > Callorhinus ursinus. The sequence goes on from NW_027397073.1 coordinate 26,957,441, forward strand.
TATCTCCCCTCCTGGTCCATGGCCTGTGTCTTCCGCCTTATCGGTCCCCCTCATGTGGAGCCCCTGCCTTCTCCTTCTCCTCTAGTGTGAGGTCAACTGAGAAATAAGACACAGCTTCCACCAGCTCCTAGCTCCTCACCCAGCCAGTCCCACTGCCCACCTGCTCCCCACCTTGCCCGGGCCTACCCTTCCCCCACCCCTACTTCAGGTTTCAGTGAACTAGCTGCCCATAGAAAGATTCCAGCAAATTTATTCTCCCTGAAATAGAAGTGACCCATAACAAGGCTTAATGAGATCATCCCCTAAGGAATTTAATAAGGGACAATTGCTCCAGCCAGTCAAACGAGCCTGTCAGCTGTGTCTCAGGGAGTATTTGGGGGAGGCAAGACAGAGAGTTGATGCGCCAGCTCTGGGGCATGTGAGTGGTCTGGGGCCCCTGTGACAGGAGCAGGAGTATGGAGAGCAAGGGGACATGATGGATTGGCCTGGTGGGAGAACACAGAAGCACAACCTCACCTACTTGCGAGCTTTGTCAAGAGCTCATAGGAAACCCGATACCCTCCCTGACTCAGCTCCCCGTGAGTTCCCCAGGTCGGTTCCTGAGGCCGCCCGCCCAAGAACTTTAGGTATCTGGAGATGAAAAGTGTGAGAGGGGACCTTCTGCCCCTTCCTAAACTGACAGAGATGGGGGCGGGTGCCCAGGGTGGCGAAGCTTCCCTTACAGAGCAGGGCAACGAGGATGCTTGTTTTTCCCGCTTCTGAAAGACGATGGCTCCTGCAGCCAGAAGCAATGCCCGCGGTGGTCAGTATCCAGCCTGGCAGCCGGGTCACTGGGGACTCAGGGTGAGTCCTCAGCTGCCTGCGTTTTTCTCTGCTTGTGCATCAGAAGCCTCAACGGCACACCACCTTGGCATCCACGGCCCCTTCCCTGCATCCACTCAGCCACAAAAAAAAATCATTCTCCCTCCCAACACCGAAGCACCCAGCATCTGCCCCGTATATCGAGTCTCCAAGGCAGGAGTTGGAGAGGCTGCTAGGTGTGACCAGCTGCTTCCCCAATTTGCAGATGAATAACCAGAGCCCAAGGAGGTTAAGGGATGTCTCCAATGTGCTGGTTCTCTATACCGCATAACCAATGACCCAATCTAGTGGATTAGAACAACACACACTTATTAGCTCAGCTTTCATGGATCAGGATTCTGGTTTTGGCTTAGCTGGGTCCACCGCTTCCCAGTTTTGTTATGCTGGAATCCGGGTATCAGTTGGGGCTCCTGTCTCATCAGAGTCTCCCGTGGGGAAAGATCTGTTTCCAGGCCCCCTTAGGCTGTTGGCAGAATTCCCTCACGGGCAAGATTCATCTTCTCATGGTCGCAGGACTGAGGTCCTCATTTCTTCCTGGTGGTCAGCTGGATGCTCTCCGTGATGAAAGACTGACCATAGTTCCCTGCCACATGGCCCTCTCCAGAGACCCACTTATGACATGGCCGCTTCTTCAAAGCCAACATCTGAGAGCCTCTGACCTCAGGAAGGGCCTAGTCCCTCTTTAAAAAAATAAATACATAAAATTATTTATGTATTTATTTTAGAGAGAGTGTGGGGGGAAGGGCAGAGGGAGAGAATCTCAAGCAGACTCCCCACCGAGCCCAGAGCCCAATCTGGGGCTTGATCTCATGACCCTGAGATTATGAACTAAACCCAAATCAAGTCAGACATTTAACCGACTGAGCCACCCAGATGCCCTAACCTAGTCCCTCTTTTAAAGGCTCTTACCTGATTAACTCAGACTCACTCAGGATAATTTTCCCTTTGATTAAATAAAAAAATCAGTTGATTTGAGATTTTAATTATATCTTCAAAATCTCTTCACCGTTGCCATATTCTTTTACTTAGAAGCAAGTCACAGGTCCTGCCCACACTCAAAGGGAGGGGATTATACAGGGCATGCATAATGTAGGAGACATGAATCTTAGGACCACCCTATGGTCAGTCTACCATATCGATATCACATAGCTAGATAATAGGAGAGATAAGATATAGAACCTAGATTTCATATAGAAACAGGTCCTAGAGGCAGTTATGTTTCAGAATTCAGAATGTTCGATTTTAGAGAGACAATCAGGTGCTTACATCATACACTCAAGGACTCATGCAGTGGAGTTTGGGACAACACCCTGCGATCAAGCATTGTAGATTTCTGTAGCGGAATCCATGAGTACTCACACCAAGTGGTACACATGGACCAAAATTAGTGGCATTGTGGTTCAGATGAGAGTTGGTCACCAGATGAATTCAGGTCAGATTAGTTTTGCCAAATGAATTATAAAAGACCTTTGGGCTTTTAGAGCTTGGGGAATTCCAGAAAGGGATTGCGGACATAGAATAACTAACACTCATCAGGTTCTTGCCCTATGCCAGTCTCAGGCTAAGTCTTGTGCAGTCTCGCAATCCTGCGGGAGGAGAATATTTTTGAGATACTAACCATTTTCCTCCCTTTCCCTCTTCTCATTTAGGCGGGCTTTGCCATCGTTGATGTAGAGAGGGGAGGGGCCTGGGTAGGAAGGAGCCTGAAAGTCTCTGTTGCTTATGTGTTCCCAAAGCTACTCAAGCCCCAGATTGGGAAGGGGATGTGGGGCTCTGATAAAACACATCAGACAAGCAAAAAGCAAAACAAAACAAAACAAGCTGGAAATAGATCATTCACTCTAGGCTAGGGAAGAGAAGGACTGGGGTTTCTGGAAGCACCACCTTCACTGGCAGGACCCCAAGGGTCAGGGCTGCATGCTGCATCTGGAGAAGCTATTGTCTTGGGTGGCCTCCTGTGCGCTTCCCCTGGAACAGACGCTCTTTGCCTTGAGGCTGTCCTTACTGCTTTCTCATGTTGTGTAAGCGAGGCCTCTCTGTAACCAGAACAAGTCTGTTTTATCCCTGCCCATACAGGGCTGGTTGTTGAGAAGACACTGCTCTATAAATGCTCACGGACTGACTCTCCTCAGTGAGGACTTGAAAGGAGGTGGGTATGTGGGTACACTAGGCCCCTCCCTGTGGAGGTTCCTATGTAGTTAACTTCTTCTAAACTGTTTAGTTTGGGAGACCCTCTGATCTACTTCATTATGGTCCATGTCAGTTTCCATGACGTCATCCTCCACTCAAGGGAACAGAGCCTTGTGATAATTGGTGGGATCCCCAGGCCCGAAGTGGGAGAGTGGTTTGGGTGCTGGGCTATGTCTCTGTTGGAAATAATCCCACCATGGGGATTGACTCTGGCCCCGGAACCCTGGGGATAGCCTTTCAAGAATTGGGTTTGTTCTCTTTCTTCCCCTATGAAAGTGTTTTTTGTTTTTGTTTTTTTATAGTATTATTATTATTTTAGTATTTTTCTTTTTTAAAGATTTTATTTATTTATTTATTTGACAGAGAGGCACAGCGAGGGAGAGAGAGAGAGAGAGAGAGAGAGAGAGCACAAGCAGGGGGAGTGGGAGAGGGAGAAGCAGGCCTGTCGCTGAGCAGGGAGCCCTATGCGGAGCTCAATCCTAGGACCCTGGGATCATGACCTGAGCCTAAGGCAGCCGCTTAAGGACTGAGCCACCCAGGCGCCCTATGAAAGTGTTTTTTAACTGTGACTGCCCTCTGATGGCTAAAATTATACATATAAATGCCCCATGTCTTCAAACACAATTGAGACCAGTGATTGGATGGCACGGAAATGAGAGTTTGCAGGACCAAGTTACAGAGTTTGTTTGGGATTTGGATGGGAGGGTGGGAAGTAACTTCCCTTCCTGCATTTGTTGGCACAAAAGCCAGATTTCAGACACTGAACTGGATCTGGATCATTTTGGCTACAAGCTTCCTGAAGGCTGGAACCAACTTCTGTTTTGGCTCAGTGTTCCGTCTGAGTGCCTAGCAGAGGGTCTGGCACACAGTAAGTGCTCAGAAATACTCACTGAATGAAGGGATCAGCTGTAGACACGGCTCAAAGAGAGCAAACACAACCTCATTCATTTTTATCTTATTTTAATGCCTCTTCAATAGATGCTTCATGAATGCTGAATAGACCTTTGAGAAAACGCATCATCTATTATTTACTTATGTATTTTAATTTTACTTTTAAATGAAAAAAAAATTTTTAAGTAGGCTCCATGCCCAACGCAGGGTTTGGACTCACAACCCTGAGGTCAAGAGTTGGACACTCGACTGACTGAGCCACCCAGGCACCCCTATTATTTTTTTTTAAAAACTTAATAAAATCAGAATAGGGGGATTTCTTTGATATGATAAATAAATAAATTGGAACTGAGGCTTAAAGTTTTAGTGGAAGAATTTCTATTCAACTCAGGAACACAATAAGGCCATTCCTTTTGGTAGATTTTATGTTCCAAAGCTGGCCTCAAGGATATCTTCTACCCACATGCTTTTCTTAGAATGTAATACTGACAATCCAACCACTGGGTGGGGAGTCTGTGTTTCTCCCTTGCCCTTGAACTTTTGCCTATCTGCTTGGATAGATCAAAGTAAGTGATGCTTTGTGATTTTTAAGGTTAGATCATAACAATGCAATACACTTCTGCCTTGCTCTGTTGAGATGTTCACTCTTAAAAGCCAGCTACCATGTTGGGAAGGAGCCCCAACTAGCTATCATGGAGAGATCACTTAGAGAGGTCATGTGTAAATGTGTCGGCCAGAGCCCGACTGGACCAGCAAAACTCTCAGCCATGTTGATTGAAGACATCAATGATCCCACCCTGCAGCTAGTGAATCATCCCTAGCCTTTAAATCTTCCCAACTTGAAACACCAGATAGTAAGGAGCAAGGGTAAGTCATGCCCACTGTGCCCTGTCCAGATTCCCCATCTACAGAATCCATGGTTGTTATATGTCAGGGTGGGGGTAGTTTGTTACATAGCAGTAATGACTAAAACACTAACTGTTACCACCATTACCACTTTGGTATTAATATGAGAGTACCTCCTAAGAAGAAAAAGAGAAGAATCAATGTTGATAAGGAGGAAGTTAATTTATCATTATTTGCTGTGAAATGATTATGTAACTGGAAACCAAGAAAACCAACTGAAAAATATTAGAACGATAAGATAATTCGGTAAGGGGCTGGGTTCAAAACGAAATTTATTTCCATTTTTTACTTGCATTAATGACCATGAAAGTTATAACTCCCATTGTCAAGATTTCCATTACATTGGAATCAATCCTCTTTTAGAGAGACCATCAGGGGAGAATACACACTGGTGGCCAGTTTAGCAAATAAAAATACAAGATGCCCAGTTAAGTTAGAATTTCAGATAAATAGCAAAGAAAGCCCCCTGCCATACCTGGCTTCATACATTTTTTCTGAGAAATCCATTTTATTCCAAACAGATATTGTTGCTCAGAGAGCAAGGCTAGACACCTTCCCTCTGGAATTTCTTCCTTGGGCCATGACTTTATTAGATGAACGGAGGGCTTAGAGTTTTTCCCACATTTGCATCTACCTGGTGTTGAACTGAATGAGTGTGTTGGTACTTCTGTCCCATGTGAATAAATAAAAGGAGAGAAGAAAGATGAATTACGATGTTTGCACTTTAAAAAAAAATTAGGGGCGCCTGGGTGGCTCAGTCGTTAAGCGTCTGCCTTCGGCTCAGGTCATGATCCCAAAGTCCTGGGATAGAGCCCCGCATCGGGCTCCCTCCTCCGCGGGCAGCCTGCTTCTCCCTCTCCCGCTTCCCCTGCTTGTGTTCCCTCTCTTGCTATGCCTCGTTGTGTCAAATAAATAAAATATTTTTTTAAATTATGTATTTTTTATTTTTTTAAGGAAGCTGTACACCCAAGGTGGGGCTTGAGCTCACAACCCCAAAATCAAGAGTTGCATTGCTCTACGATGCTCTAGGCCAGGCGCCCCTACAGTGTTTGCACTTCATATGTCCACAGTGTTGCAGAGGTCTATAAGCCAGTTATAAACATATGTCTGATGATACCTGGTTTGTGAGATATTTGCTTCCTATAAAAGGATGTGAACTGAAGTATAAATTTCAGACCAGGTGGGGTGGTATAGAGAAATCTACATTAAAGTATAAAAGTGGGCCTAAGTGGGTGGATTAATCCTTTTGCTGAGAACAACTGGAAAGCCGAGAAAAATGGAAAGGGAAAATTCTGTTTGAAGGCATCGGAGAGCTGCCCAGGAGCCAAGGAGCCAAGATTCCAGAGAGAAGGGAAATTCTAAGAACTGAGTGTTTTAGGGGCCAAGAGCAGGCCCCCCCACCAAGATGGGCCATTTTGGCATGAAAATTATTGAGTTAAAAAACAATCAAAATCCAGCAAGTTCAGGAAAAGCTCTTTACCTCCCCCACAACTGCCTAAAAGAATTCATAGAGGACCTGCTCCAGGAAAAGAGCTCTCACCATAACTATATTATGATATGAACTAGTTATGGTGGACAGGGAGGAACGTAGCAAGGTCTGTTTGATCAAACTCCTCTCCATGTGCCATTATTGTTTTCTAGTGGCCCAGCAAACATTTATTTACCATTTACTTTTTTTCATCGTCCTGTAAATTGCATTCCTTCCTTTTGAAGTCCCAGACCCCTACCCCCTTTTCCTTGGTTCAAACTGACATATATACCCCATTTTGCCTATCTTTGGAATTTCCATGTCTGTGTGGATTCCATGTATGCAGGAAAATTTTACTTTTCCTGTTAATCTGTCTCATATCAATTTGATTCTTAGTCTGGCTGATTCTTCCTTTCCCAAAAGGGACAGGAAATTCTTGCTACCTGACCGCTTTGAGAAATGTGCTGAATCATTAATGGCGTGGGAGAGGAACGCTGAAAAGCTGGGCAGTAATACAACAGAAGTGTCTCACAAGGTTCTCTTTTTTGCAGCATCTACTGTGAGAGTGACGACTGTTCTCCACAGACTGTTGACATTCCAGAAAATGTCGACATCACTCTGAAGGGATGCACTGTTATTGTGAAGGGCCCCAGAGAAACCCTGTGGAGGACTTTCAAACGCATCAATGTAGATCTCAGTCTCCTTGGAAGGAAAAAGAAGAGGCTCCGAGTTGACAAATGGCAGAGAAATAGAAAGGAACTGGCTACCATTCACACTATGTGTAGTCACGTACAGAACATGATCAAGGGTGTTACACTGGGCTTCTGTTATAAGATGTGGTCTACGTATGCTCACTTCTCATCAATGTTGTTATTCAGGAGAATGGTTCTCTTATTGAAATCCAAAATTTCTTGGGTGAAAAATACACATGGGATTCAGATGAGGCCTAGCATCGCTTGCTCAGTATCTTGAGCCCAGAAAGGGGAGTTAATTCTTGAATGGAAATGACATTGAACTTGTACCAAATTCAGCTGCTTTGATTCAGTGAGCCACAACAGTTAAAAACAAGGATACCAGAAAATGTTTGGATGGTATCTATGTTTCTGAGAAAGGAACACAGTTTAGCAGGCTGATGAACAAGAGCTAAGTTGCCCAGCTACAGAAACAGCAAGATGCCAGATGATTCCTCCGACTTATTTGTGATATTTTAAAGATACAATAAAAGCTGTGTCTTGATTTGGGGTGGTTGGGGGAGGGGGAGGAAGTGCCTAACAGCAGCAGATTAACAGGAAGAAGATTAGTAATCTAGAAGATAGGTTGGTACAAATATCCAACTCAAGAGAGAAAAAAGACAAAAAAATGAAAGAAAAAAAGGATGGAAAATACAGAAAAGAGTGTGAGAAGCATATGAGATACAGTGAGAAAGGCTAATGTGTGGGTAATTGGGAATACCAGCAAGGAAAGAGAGAATAAAGCAGAAGCGGTATTTGAAGACATTATGGCTGAATTTTCTCAAATAGATGAAAACTACCAAGCCACTAATACAAGGAGTTTTATGAAACTTAAGAGAAGTTTAAAGAAAACACACCTAGAATATCATGGGGTTTCTGAAAACCAAAGAGAAAATCTTAAAAGCAGCCACTGAAAAAATACACATTACTTTCAAATGAACAATGTTAAGATGAACAGGCTACTTCTTGGCAGAAATGATGTGTGGATAGACTCTTGTGATGGCCCTTATGATTCTTGCCTCCTGGTGTTCGTGACCTGTGTGATCCACTCTTGAGGACAGACAGGGCCTGTGGCTTCCTTATAATCAAGGGAATAAGGCAAAGGTGATGAGAAGTACATGATTACGTGAATACCTGAATGATGAGATTACACGATTATGCTATATAAGATCATGGTAGGGCGCCTGGGTAGCTCAGTCGGTTGGGCGTCCAGCTGTTGATTTTGGCTCAGGTCATGATCTTGTGTGGTGGGACTGAGCCCTGTGTTGGGCTCCTTGCTTGGTAGGGAGTCTGCTTGAGATTCTCTCTCCCTCTGCCCCTTCCTGCATGCACACATGTGCACACACTTTCCCTCTCTCTCTCATATTAACAAATAAATTGTATTTATTTACTTATTTTTAAAGATTTTATTTTTATTTATTGGACAGAGAGAGACACAGTGAGAGAGGAAACACAAGCAGGGGGAGTGGGAGAGGGAGAAGCAGGCTTCCTGCAGAGCAGAGAGCCCGATGCGGGGCTCAATCCCAGGACCCTGGGATCGTGACCTGAGCTGAAGGCAGATGTTTACCAAATGAGCCACCCAGGCGCCCTTTTTTAAAGATTTATTTATTGGCACACCTGGGTGGCTCATTCGGTAAACATCTGCCTTCAGCTCAGGTCACGATCCCAGGGTCCTGGGATTGAGCCCCGCATCGGGCTCCCTGCTCTGCAGGAAGCCTGCTTCTCCCTCTCCCACTCCCCCTGCTTGTGTTCCTGCTCTCACTGTGTCTCTCTCTGTCAAATAAATAAAATCTTTAAAAAAAAATAAATCTTAAAAAAAAAAAGATCATGGCACCTGCCTGCTGCTGTCTACTGGAGTCTCAACTCCCTTGCTGGCTTCCAGAAGTAAGTGGCCATATTGGAGGATCTCACTTGGCAAGGGACTTTGGGTAGCTAGCTACTCAGAGCTGAAGGCAGCCTCAGCTGATAGCTAGCAAGAAACAGAAGCCCTTAGTCCTACAACCTTAAGGAAATGAATTCAGCCAACAAACTGAATGAACAGGGAAGGAGTCTTTTCCAGTCAAGCCCTACATGAGAACCCAGGCCTGACCAACACCTTGACTGCAGTCTTGTCTAGGACCCACATATGCTGTGTCCAGACATCTGACCCACAGAAACTGTGAGATGATAAATGTTTTGTTTTATTTTATTTTTTTAAAGATTTTATTGATTTGACAGAGACACAGCAAGAGAGGGAGCACAAGCAGAGGGAGTAGGAGAAGAAGAAGCAGGCTTCCTGCCAAGCAGGGAGCCAGATGTGGGGCTCGATCTCAGGACCCTGGGATCATGACCTGAGGTGAAGGCAGATGCTTAATGACTGAGCCATCCAGGCACCCCGATAAATGTTTTGTTTTAAGATGCTAAGTTTGTGGTAATTTTGTTAAACGGTGACTGAAAACTAAGACATAATGGAAAGAAGAGGGCGCCTGGGTGGCTCAGTTGGTTAAGCGACTGCCTTCGGCTCAGGTCATGGTCCCAGGGTCCTGGGATCAAGCCCCACAACGGGCTCCCTGCTCGGCGGGGAGCCTGCTTCTCCCTCTGTCTGCCGCTCCCCGCTTGTGTTCCCTCTCTCGCTGTGTCTCTCACTGTCAAATAAATAAATAAAATCTTAAAAAAAAAAAGAACGCCTACAAATCAAAAAGAAAAAGGCAAACAGCCTAATAGAAAAATGGGCAAAATACTCAACAAGGAACTCACAAAATAGGGTAACCAGATGGTCAACAAGCATGAGCGGCCAACCTGTGATTGTAGCATATTTAACAGCACCCCTAGCCTTTTCCCCTAGATGACAGTAGCACTTTCTCGGTTGTGACAACCGAAAATGTCTCCAGATACTGCCAAATGTCTCCTGGGAGGAGACATTAAACCCCCTCCCCACCCACTGAGAATCACTGCTTTAAAGCAGTCAAAATAAACAAGTTTGGCTATCTGCAACATTGCCAACAGATGTGAAATATATAATGCATGAAAACAGCTGGACACAATATAGGTAACTGCTGTATGATTTCACTTAAATAAAGTTCTAAAACAGGGTAAATTAACCCATGTGATTTTGTTTAATGTGATTTTTATTATCTTTGTGAGATTGATAACTGGGAGGTATGTATGGAAGGTGGTCTCTAGGTGATATTCTATATGTGTATCCTAATCTGAGTGATGTACACATGGGTATACTCACTTTGTGAAAATTCATCGAACTATACACTTATGATTTTGCCATATGTGTTCTGCTTCAAAAAGAAAGTTACTTAAGAATATACATTTGAGGGCGCCAGGGTGGCTCAGTCGTTAAGCGTCTGCCCTCAGCTCAGGTCATGATCCCAGGGTCCTGGGATCGAGCCCCACATCGGGCTCCCTGCTCGGCGGGGAGCCTGCTTCTCCCTCTGTCTGCCGCTCCCCCTGCTTGTGTTCCCTCTCTCACTGTGTCTCTCTCTGTCAAATAAAAAAATCTTAAAAAAAAAAAGAATATACATTTGAGGGGCACCTGGGTGGCTTAGTTGTTAAGCATCTGCCTTCGGCTCAGGTCATGATCCCAGGGTCCTGGGATCGAGCCCCGCATCGGGCTCCCTGCTCCAAGGGAAGCCTGCTTCTCCCCCCCCCCCCCCCCCCCCCGCTTGTGTTCCCTCTCTTGCTGTGTCTCTGTCTGTCAAATAAATAAATAAAATCTTTAAAAAAAAAAGGAATATACATTTGTGGGGCACCTGGGCGACTCAGAGGGAGAGGGAGAGAGAATCCAAGCAAACTCCATGCTGAGTATGGAGCCTGACATGGGGCTTGATCTCACGACCCTGAGATCATGACCTAAGTGGAAACCAAGGGTTGAACGCTTAACAGACTGTGCCACCCAGGCACCCCCAAAATGGTATTAATTTCTGACTTCATATTAGGTTTTAGTTACTGTATATTTTCTCAATCATTGATACTAATTTTACAATGTTAATGTAAGGCTATGTAAGGAAAATTGAAGCTCACTACAGTTTAGTTAAAAGCAGGTGATACAGAGCAAAGATCCTTGGGCTGGGAAATAAGCGATCTGGGTTCTAATCCCAACTTGGTCAGTGACTGGGTGTGACATCTGGGCAGTTATTTTACTTCTTTGGCCCTCAGTTTCCTGGTCTATAAGACTAAAATTTGGACTGGACAATTCATTCCAGTCTGATATTCTGTGAATTTATAAATTGCCTCTCTGAGACTGAAGGGAAATTCTTATTTATCTCTGAGGCCCCACAACCTAACACACAGTATTTAATAAAGCTTGTTGCTAAATAAGTGAACGAATGGAATGAGTGATAAGGGAGGGAGGGCAGCTATTATATCCTTTGGACACCTGAGAGTTTACATGACGTCCTTAAGGTCACATTGCTAGGACGTCTAAGAATGAGGTTTCATGCTCAGCGTCTGAACATGCTGTAGAAAATCTGGATCCTGAAAAGGCAGAGAGAGCAATTCTTTTTCCCACCACGGCGGAGGCAGGCTGTCAGCCCAAGACCACTGCTGCAGAATTTAAAGAAAACTGTAAATGTGAGAGCTGGGCGCTGTGAGATAAACCTAAAAATATATTATCTGTACAACGTGAGAGGAAGCTAAGGTCAGAAGGACATGCGTGCACCATGGTACTAAATATAGCTGGCAGAGTGGCCTCTTTGGGTGGTGTTTCATCAAAGCCAGGACATGTAGGCACAGGGTCCTAGCCAGGCTGTGGTGCGCCATCTGTCACGTGCTCCCGTGATCAATCACAAGAAAAAGATCCCCTGGCAACCAAACAGGCTCCAAGGACATCCACACACACAATCCTCAGTCCACTCCTAAAATAGCTTCAGACACATTTTGATGAGGAACATCTTTTCATTCATGCTGCACTTCTTACCCAATATCGAGCTTCACCAGCCTCCCAAGCCGCAGAAGCTGTAATAGCTAATCCCACTTTGCTGGAAACTCGAGCCCCTGCCTAGGTCACAACTTCTTAATTTAGTATAGGCAAAGGCAAATCTCTTGTGAATACTGCCCTTCCCACAGGGCAGAACATGGGGCAAAGCATAGCGACTCTTCAGGGCTTGGACCTCAATATGCATAGTCCCTAGGTTTGTGCCATCCTGGCTGGACTAGCTCATTTGGAGGGGAAAAGTTTCACAGACCTAGAAATGGGGGTGTAATGAAACAGTTAAAAGCAAAATGGTCAAAACCAGGTATCAAAGGTGGCTTCAGACAGAGACAACAACACACAATGTATGGCCCTGGATTGGAAAAACAATTGTTAGGAAGCCTGTTTTTTTGTGTGTTTGTTTTTTTAATAAACCTTTTATCCACCTGAGCATCCTACTTTTTTTTTTAAAGATTTTATTTAGTTATTTATTTTTTTTAAAAGATTCTGTTTATTTATTTGACAGAGAGAGACACAGCAAAGGAAGGAACACAAGCAGGGGGAGTGGGAGAAGGAGGAGCAGGCTTCCCGCGGAGCGGGGAGCCCGATGCGGGGCTCGATCCCAGGACCCTGGGATCATGACCTGAGCCGAAGGCAGACGCTTAATGACTGAGCCACCCAGGCGCCCCTAAAGATTTTATTTTTAAATAATCTCTATACCCAATGTGGGGCTTGAACTTAAACCCCGAGATCAAGAGTCACATACTCCATGAACTGAGCCAGCCACGTGCCCCTGAGCATCCCACATTTTTAAAAATTGAAGCATAATTAACATATAGTGTTCTATTAACTTCAGGTGTACAATCATTATGTAATGATTCAACAGTTCTATACATTACTCAGTACTCACCACGGTAAGTGCAGTCAGTCATCATTTGTCACCAAACAACATTTTTACAGTCTTATTGACTATATTTCCTACGCTGCACTTTTCACCTGTGACTTATTTATTCTGTAGCTGGAAGTTTGTATCTCTTACTCTCCTTTATCTATTTCACCCATCCCCCTACCTATGAAGCACATTATTCAGACAACTAGAGAAATTTAAGTAGGGACTATCTATCAGATAGTAATATTTTATCAATGTTAAATTTCCTGAATTTGACCATTTTACTATGATTATTTAAGAATGTCTCTGTACTTATGAGATCAATGCAGAAGTATTTTGGGGTAAAGCAGTGGTTCTCTATAGACAGACATGCAGTCCAGGGGCCAGAATTAGAGACAAAAAGAACAAAGGCTCCTTCTCATACACTGCTCCCCAAACCCTTCCATATGGGTATATTTGATCTTTCCAGAAAATATGCAGGTCAGAAACCTAGAAATGGAATTAGAACAAAAGGTTTAATTCTGGGCTGCTTTGGATATTTGCTTGCCCACACCTCACATCCCCTTCCAGGGATGGATGCTCACGTCACTAACTCCATCTGCAAATAGAAACAGCTCTACTTTTTTAATCTGCATACCTTTCTTTCAACAGCTTTATTTACCATACAATCCACCCATTGCAAGTATGTAATTTGGGACACCTGGATGGCTCAGTTGGTTAAGTGTCCTATTTTTGATATCAGCTCAGGTCTTGATCTCAGGGTCATGAGTTCAAGCCCCGCACTGAACATCCCCACACTGGGCATGGAGCCCACTTAAAAAAAAATAAGGTATAATTCAATGGTTTTCAATATATTCACAGACACGTGCAACCATGACCTCAAGAGGAACTCTGTACCCTTTAGCTATCACCCCATTCTCTCATCCTCTCAGCCCTAAGCAGCATCAATTTGCTTTCTGTCTCTGTTTCTGGACATTTCATGTGAATCAAATCTTATAACATACGGTCTTTGTGACTGGCTTCTTTCATTTAGCATAATGATTTCAGGGTTCATCCACGGTGTAGCATGAATCAGTAGTTCATTCCTTTTTATGGATGAATAACACTCCATTGTAGGGATATACCCTATTTTGTTTGTCCACTCATCAGATGGTGGGCATCTGGGTTCTTGTGAATAATCCTAATGTAAACATTCACATACAAGTTTTTGTGTGGACCTGTGTTTTCATTTCTCTTGGGTATA
>NW_027397073.1:26976519-27002472 GCF_003265705.2 Callorhinus ursinus
AGCCCAATGCGGGACTCGACCCCAGGACCCTGGGATCATGACCTGAGCCGAAGGCAGATGCTTAACTGACTGAGCCACCCAGGTGTCCCAGAGGGAAATTTTTAAGGTCATTTAGATAATCTTTAAAAACCTGATGGCAAACAAAGCAAAACTGATTGTTTCTTCTTTTTTTTTTTTTTTAACTGATTGCTTCCTAATCACATGGTGCAAAATTCTTAAAGGTACAAAAAGGAACATAGTAAAAAAAAAAAAAGGAACATGGTGAAAAATTTTTTTCCCTACACCACATTTGTGAAGTCCTTTGATTTTACTTATTAAAGATTTTACCACACAGGAATATTTAATATTTCCAAATTTTCAAATATTTCTATCATTTCATTTACAGCTCCTGGATTTGAGATGCATGTTACCGACTGAATGTACGATTATTTAAGGGTCAAAACATTAAAGCTTCTTCATGGTTCCTCTCACTTTTTTTTTTTTAACATTTAAATCTTTGATCTTTGGGATTATCCTGACATAAGGTATAAAGTAAGGATCTAGCACCATGTGTTGAATTATCCATCTCTCCACTACTGATTTAAAAGGTCAGCTCTTTCATAAACTAAATTCCTGCATATATTAACATTTGGAAGTAGGCAGGTGAGCTGATCAGAAGGAACGACAGCAGAGCCCTGGAGGGAGGAGTGGGAGAAACATAACCGAGCTGCAGAGCTCTTCTCTTCACTTAGCTGACCTCCTAAGTGACTGCATGACAAATGTCATAATGTTCACCAAAGAGACCCAGTGAGGGACACTTAACTGCCAGCAACATAGAGAACCCACAATGCTTTTTAATATGAAAACTATGTATTTGGGCACAGAAATGCAATATATAACCAGAAACCACTGTTTAACAACAGTGACATTATTATCTCATCTAAGAACACAGGAGTTAAGTTATTAAGGAAGGCCAAGAGAAAACAATTCTTTCAAGTCCTACTCAATGTCCTCTGTTAGGGAAGACGAAGCTTACTTGACTCTGGTCACAGTTCCATCATGTCTACTTTCTTTGTAAGTTCAGCTTCAACGGTATCCTAAAGGAAGAAAGCAACACCATAAATTCTATCAACAAGGACATAAAACAGGTGGTCTAACTTCTAGTGTTATTTAAAGTAAGTAAGGGAAGCAAAAAAAGAAGAGAAGCAAAAAAGAAAAACATTAAAGCAGAATTTCAGGGGTGCTTGGGTGGCGCAGTTGGTTATGCGTCTGACTCAATTTTGGCTCAGGTCATGATCTCAGCCTTGTGGGATCGAGCCCCACACTGGGTTCCATGATCAGCGTGGAGTCTGTTTAAGACTCTCTCTTCCTCTCCCTCGGCCCCTTTCCCGACTGGCGTGCTCTCTCTCTAAAATAAATAAGTAAATCTTAAAAAAAAAAAAAGAAATTAAACAAATACCATTATAAACATTAAATATGCTTTTAGATATTTCGTGCTTTTATAACTCCCCCTTCTCCACACCCCAAAAGTTTTCAGGCTCCTGATTCTAATAAACATCTCAAGGGGGAAAAACCCTTTAGAGAGGTGAGTCGCTGTTATCAGTATAAAGATACATGAACCCATTTTTCTGACATCTACTGTTTGAGCAAAGTACTTCTGCAACTTCTTTCACGTCACCTCTTTCCCACTCTTGTTGCCACTTTCTCATTACTTCTCCCCTGGTCAAAATAGGCCAATCAGTTTCTGCAATTTTCTTTCTCCCTCCTTCAATCCACCCTATACACTGATTCCAGAATAATCTTTCTTTCTTTTTTCCAGAAAAATTTTTCTAAAGAACTGTCCTAATCAAAAAGCATAGCTTTGGGGTGCCTGGCTGGCTCAGTCGTTAAGTGTCTGCCTTCGGCTCCCACTCCCCCTGCTTGTGTTCCCTCTCTCACTGGCTCTCTCTCTCTGTCAAATAAATAAATAAATAATCTTTTTTTTTAATTCTTTTAAGGATTTTATTTATTCATTTGAGACACAGAGATACAGAGAGAGAGAAGAGAAAGAATGAGCAGGGAGAGAGGCAGAGGGAGAGGGAGAAGCAGGCTCCTTGCTGAGCCAGGAGCCTGATGTGGGGCTCGATCCCAGGACCCTGGGATCATGACCTGAGCTGAAGGCAGACGCTTAACCATCTGAGCCACCTAGGCACCCCAATAAATAAATAATCTTAAAAGAAAAGCATAGCTTTGATCACATTTCTTTTTAGCTTAGAAAATAAACACACAGCAATGTTCAGTGGTCCCCTAGAGCCTCCAAGTTCAACCCTTTTTATATTTAAGATCCTTTATATCATAAACCAATTGATCTTCTTTAGCCCTATCATCCACTGTATACTCCTAAGCATCTGGACTACATCACTTGCCAAAGCTTAGACAAGTCCTCCATTTTTTTAGCTCTTATACCTTTGTTAATTCTTTTGCCTAGAATATTCTATGTCTCTTGACCCCTCTTTTCCAGCCAAGAAAATCTATGCAAAAATTTAAAAGAGATAAAAAATCACTATGTATTTTATTTTATTTTTTTTAAACTTCATTTATTTATTTATTTATTCATGAGAGACAGAGAGACAGAGAGAGAGAGAGGCAGAGGGAGAAGCAGGCTCCCAAGGAGCAGGGAGCCTGATGCGGGACTCGATCCCAGGACCCTGGGATCATGACCTGAGCCGAAGGCAGACGCTTAACCATCTGAGCCACCCAGGTGCCCTCACTATGTATTTTTTATGGAAAGAAATATATAGGGTGCCTGGGTGGCTCAGTCGTTAAGCGGCTGCCTTCGGCTCAGGTCATGGTCTCAGGGTCCTGGGATCGAGCCCCACATCGGGCTCCCTGCTCACCGGGAAGCCTGCTTCTCCCTCTCCCACTCCCTCTGCTTGTGTTCCCTCTCTCGCTGTGTCTCTCTCTGTCAAATAAATAAAAAAATCTTAAAAAAAAAAGAAATAAATATACATATCCAAAAAAGTATTTAAAAAATCCATGGTGGAGTGCATGGCTGGCTCAGTTGGGAGGGCATGTGACTCTTCTTGATCTCGGGGTCATGAGTTCAAGCCCCACATTGTGTGTAGAGCTGACTCAAAAAAACAAACAGAAAAATTTTTTTTTAAATGCATGGTAATGACACATAGCAACTTTGGGACTGTGGTTTACCTCTGAGTAGGAAGGAAAGAAGGATAAAGGGAGCTTTATCAGCAGTTTTTTTCTTTCTTTTTAAAAAATCAGAAGAAAAAAAATGGAACTACTTACTAATTCCCGTTTTGCTTCTTCAATTTTCACCTGAGCAAGGGATGGGTTCTTTTAAAGAAAAATAAAACAAGAAGAGGTTATAATGCATCACCCAGGACTCAAGGAGAAAAAGTGCAACAGTCTTTTTCAAAAGGCAAAAACCTTATAGAAGTGTATCCAGTGAACATACAATATGGAAATTTAGCAGACTTTAAATCCTTAAACATGGACCTGGTATTTTCATGATCATTTAGTACCCTTGGGGAAAGTTGGAGATGACTTTTTTTTAAATTCATAAAAATAATTACCGGCATTAAATCTAAATAGGACTCCAATTTTTTCTTCAAAGGTATAGTCTGTCGTTTTAGTTCTGCCAATTTCTGGGGGTGGAAAAAACACAGGAGTCACAGAGTGATAGAGATATTCATAATGCAACTAAACACTGCTCATTTCTGAAATAAAACATAATAAAGCATTAACATTAAGATATTTTAAATAATGTATCGAATTGTATCAACAGGTCAAAGGAGGTTCAAAGATATATGAATAACAAACTTCTTTCCAATGGAAATAATCCTTATAAGACGCTTACAAGAGGAAAGTTATACTCCCATTTATTAAGAATAGGATTTAAGTGGGGCGTCTGGCTGGCTTGGTCCATGGAGCATGTGACTCTTAATCTCAGGGCTGTAAGCTCAAGTCCCACATGGGATGTAGAGATTACTTAAAAACAAAATCTTTTTTAAAAAGAGAATAGGGGCACTGGGTGGCTCAAATGGTTAAGTGTATGACTCTTAGTTTTGGCTCAGGTCAGGATCTCAGGGTCCTGGGATTGAGCCCCGCACCGGGCTCCACACTTAGCGCACTCTGCTTGTCCTCCTTCCTCTCCCTCTCTGTTCCTGTCCCTCGCTCATGCTCTCGCTCTTTCCTCTGTCTCCCTCAAACAAGTAAATAAATAAAATCTTTAAAAAAAGAAAGAGAAGAGGATCTAAGTATGCTGTCTAAGAGTACAGAATAATGTGATTAAGAGGAATCAGAATGTGGGGGCCTGGGTGGTTCAGTTCATTGGGCAACTGCCTTCGGCTCAGGTCACGATCCTGGAGTCCCGGGATCGAGTCCCACATCGGGCTCCCTGCTCGGCGGGGAGTCTGCTTCTCCCTCTGACCCTCCCCCTGCATACGTGTGCGTGCACTCTCTCTCTCTCTCTCTCTCAAATAAATAAATAAAATCTTTAAAAAAAAAGAGGAATCAGAATGTAAGGGAACAATTAGGATCTCAAATATGTATTGATGAATTGTCAACTTTAGATTCCAAAAATCAAAGTGTAAAAAATTTTAAGAATAAAATAATAAATAATAATAAAATAAACAAAACCCCTCTTACTCCCTCTTCCCACCAAAATAAATGAGACACTTATACAACCTAAAAACCTAGAATTGCATCCTATAGAAGTTTTCAGACTGCATTTTTACTGTAAGTGGAAGGAGAAGGGGACCTAGATGGTTAGCCCATAATCCCTCAATAAATTTATTTTATAAACAAATCCATAACATATAACCAACTCTAGCAAAGAGTTTCTAGCATATAGTAATAAATAAAGGAAACCAAACAAACATGAGGATAGTTAAAGCTAACCAAGTAATAAAGGTATAAATACTGGTGAACATAAAGTACAGAGGTAAAGAAAAACAGGTCAATAGTGAACAAAGCTCTATACAAAGAAACAAATGAAAAAGCAGATTGTGCACTAAGATTTTAAAGAAAGCTAAATTGGGTTAAACTGAGCTCACCTCTGAAAGTGCCACTAGGGACTGATGAGACAGAGACGCATCCATGCCTCTGGCTGAAAGTTGCTCCTAGAATTCCAAAAAATAGAGTTCGGTTAAAAACAGTATTTTGAAAGTGACCGTCATTTCATATTTTCATATATAACACAGTAATGAGAAGCTATAAATCACAGATGAAAAACTATACATGCATCTAAGTACTTTTTTTTTTTAAGATTTTATTTATTTGACAGAGAGAGACACAGCGAGAGAGGGAACACAAGCAGGGGGAGTGGGAGAGGGAGAAGCAGGCTTCCCACTGAGCAGGGAGCCTAGTATGGGGCTCGATCCCAGGACCCTGGGATCATGACCTGAGCTGAAGGCAGATGCTTAATGACTGAGCCCCGCATCTAAGCACTTCTTTGCAGCATGTGGATCATTTCAAACAGTCACAGATCTGCCATAAGATGGGTGCACTGCTAAGAGTCTGGGCTTCAGGGCCTGGTTGCCTGCATATGAATTTGGATCCGCTGCTAAGCAGCTACCTGACTTTGGGCAAGTTACCTATCTTCTCCATAGTTCCCTTATCTGTAAAAAGGTAGGAATAATACTGTCTAGTTTTAAGGATGAAGGTCAACAAGAAATCGGAAAAGAATTAAATAGGGGCACCTGGGTGGCTCAGTCGGTTAAGCATCTGCCTTCAGCTCAGATCATGATCCTGGAGTCCCAGGATCGAGCCCCCCCACATCCGCCACCCCCCTCAGGCTCCCCGCTCAGCAGGGAACTGCTTCTCCCTCTGACCCCCCCCACCCCCATGTTCTTTCTCTCTCTCAAATGAACAAATAAAATCTTTATAAAAATTAAAAAAAAAAAAGAACTAAATATATTCAGTCCTTCGTACAAACCTCTGCAGTTCTGATTCCAAATCTGAACTCTTCTGACTTTGCTTTCAGGAAGTCCATGTTCCGAAGACGACTGTCAACTTTGGCCCTTTCTGTAGTCAGATGCAACTCGGCCTTCTTCAGATCCCTTTAAAAAGTAAAATTGAGGGCGCCTGGGTGGCTCAGTTGGTTAAGCGACTGCCTTCGGCTCAGATCATGATCCTGGAGTCCCGGGATCGAGTCCCAGTCTGCTTCTCCCTCTGACCCTCTTCCCTCTCGTGCTCTCTATCTCTCATTCTCTCTCTCAAATAAATAAATAAAATCCTTAAAAAAATAAATAAAAAGTAAAATTGAAAACATTTTCTTCTCCTTGGTGGAATTATTATAAAGAAGAAACTCCACTACTTTTGGGATTCAACTCTGGATTAGCCAAAAGTTGGTAATACACTCTCTGGATTTTCTACCACATATTTTATATCCCAGACTAGCTACCATGTATTCTTCCAGGTCATCTTCCTCTCCATGTTGCCACCTGGAATTTTTCTCAAGGAATACTAAGTAATTTTAAGATTAATCTATGCCAATCATTCTTGGAGAAAGTAAACCTGCTGCTTAAAGAACTGATTTAATATATCCAAGCCTCCATGAATTATGGAGGTCCCAAAGTCCTCTTTCCTAAATGTGACATGATAGAGTGCCTTGCATATAAATACGCAATCTTTGTTAAGTAAATTTACATACCATCAAATTACTTGTGCATATCCACGTTCCAGATCTACAGCATCTAATCTCTGGGGCAACTGTGACCTAAAGAAGGTCCAGAGAATCAAGAGGAATACCAGAGCTCTAGGGGGCCTGGGTGGCTCAGTCGATTAAGTGTCTGACCCTTTTTTTTTTTAAAGATTTTATTTATTTATTTAATTGACAGAGAGAGAGAGAGACAGCGAGAGAGGGAACACAAGCAGGGGGAGTGGGAGGGGGAGAAGCAGGCTTCCTGCCAAGCAGGGAGCCCGATGCGGGGCTCGATCCCACGATCCTGGGATCATGACCTGAGCCGAAGGCAGTTACTTAACGACTGAGTCACCCAGACACCCAAGTGTCTGACTCTTGATTTCGGCTCGGGTCATGTCATCAGGGCCCTGAGATCTCGCCTACGTCAGGCTCTGTGCTCAGCAGGGAGTTTGCTTGAGATTCTCTCCCTATAACCCTCCCTGCCCTCCAGCCCCCGCTTTCATGAATACATACACACACGTTCTCTCTCTCTCTCTTTCTAAAATAAATAAATAAATCTTAAAAAAAAAAAAAAAAGGGATACCAGAGCTCTAATAAGAACGGGCAACAAAATATGATGTGACTTTAAGTTGCACCATAACTTTTAAGTAAAAAAACAATTCACATAAAATTTTCAAAATTATAAAACCTAGGCTATTTGTTGAGGTGCCTGGGTGTCACAGTTGGTTAGGCATCCAACTTTTCACTTCCACTCAGGTCATGATCTCGGGGTGGAGGGATTGAGCCCTGCATGAGGCTCTCTGCTCAGTGGGGTGTGTACTTAAGATTCTCTCTCCCTCTCCCTCTGTTCCACCCTCGCTCACACTCTCTCAATCTCAAATAAATAAATAAATCTTAAAAAAAAAACAACCTAAGCTATTTGTAAAAGAGGAAAAAAGGTAAAAATTATATGAAGTAAAAGGTGAAAGTCTGTACCTAACCAACCCCTATCTACATCCAAGTCATTTTTTACTTAGAAAACCATTTATGGACCCCAGTTCCTAATGTGTTGTTTTAAATCATACCCACTGCCAAAACTAAATCTGACAGTGTCTTGCCTTTATAATAAACATTGTCACCACTTCCAACTCGGTTACTTACTCTTGTAGACATTTTTCTAACACTAAAGTTGCAGTTAGGTTTTTTTCAAGTTTTGCCAATTCAAGCTTGATTTCTTCATTTTTAGATTTGGTACGGAAAAGATCAGAGGTCAAATCATTCACTGCAGGGATAAAACTAAAAAAAGAATCTGGTCATATAAATGGACATTAAGGACAATAATGACAATTATTCCTCATTTTTAACAATGACTACATCTCTATGTGGGTTTTTCTATCATCACGCTGTTTCATACCTCCATGCATTTTTTTCTCTATGCATTTTTTTATATGCTGTTCCCATTGCCTGAATAGCCCTTCTTTAGGCAAATTTCCTTTTGTCTTTCAAAACTCAAATAAGATTTACTCCCATTCTGGAACTCACTACTCCTTTCTCTGTGCTACTTAGCTACATCTGGTACATTCTTGTATTGCTACAGATGTCAAACTATGCTAGAGTTTTACATACCCATCTCCCTTATTTGACCATGAGCAGAGACTGTTCTTGCTGACAGTTATTATCCTATTCATCTCTGCTTCCCCAGTGCCTGCGTGTGCGTGTGTATGTATGTGTATACACACCTATTGATATCTATCTATCTATCTATATGTACATATATATGTATGTATATACGTATATAGCTAGGGTTATATGCCTAGCATATTAACCGGCATTTGGTGTCTGCTGAGTTGCTTCAAGTTTAGATTTCTGTTGCAATATAGTCTTATGTTCTTATATCTAAAACGCTATCCTCTGAGCATATATATTAATTCCAAGTCCTTATGTGGGCATTTAAGTAGAATAGCTATACAGTTCTCTATAAGTTACAGTGGTAGTCCTAGCTAAGACATGGCCACCAGTGGCAATCATATGGACTTTGGTGTCACACTGGGTTGGAATCCCAATCCTGCCATTTACCAGCTTGGAGAAATTATTTAACACACCTCTCCTGAGCTTCAGTTTCCTCTTAGGGTTGTTGGAAAAGAATAATATTATTATATAGGTGGGATGCCTGTCACCCTACTTACTTAACCTACTGTACCCAGAAAGGGGGGACATAACCAAAATTCAAAAATTCACTATGCTCAATCAGATATAATTTAGCCTACTGCTTTTCTTATTATTCATAGGGAGCAATGTAAGTGATACTTAATCCCTTTCCAAATATACATGAGTACCAACCTTCACAAACCTAATCTTAGAAGAAGAAAATTTAAACAACACCAAGTTTATCTGAATTAATTACACATACTCACTGGCAATGATAAGGAGGAGTTAAGTAAATTTTGCATTTATTGTTAATTTCCTATATAGAATTACCCAGAGAAACAAAAAGTCCTTAGGTCAAGACATTAAAATATATATGATTACAGATATTAAAATTGTCATGAGAATTACCTAGCTAGTGAAGTATCCTTTGTTTCAAGGGCCACTGCACTGTCAACCAAAGCATTCAGGTACCTAGAACCAGTGCTTGAAAGATTGGCAGGGGAAAAATTCACACTCTCCATGAGAAGGCTCTGAAGATGCTTGGCTGAAAAGATATAAGAGTTCTATGGTGACTAAGATGTTTGCTTTATTTTAATTTTTAATAGCTTTATTGAAATCTTATCACAATCCACCCACTTAAAGTATACAATTTGATGGTTTTTAGTATATTCACAGAGTTGTGTACCCACCAATATGATCAATTTTAGAACACTTTCATCACCCCCCAAAAAAACCCCACATTTCTTAGTCATCATATTCCAATTCCCCAACCCATGAAGCCCCAGCAACCACTAACCTACATTCTGTCTTTATTCATTTCATATTTGGGTATATACCCAGGAGTAGAACTGCTAGTCATATGGTAACTATGTTTAACCATTTGAGGTATTACCAGGCTGTTTTCCAAAGCGACCGTATGATTTTAAAATTCCACCAGAAATGTACAAGGAGGGGCGCCTGGGTGGCTCAGTCATTAAGCGTCTGCCTTCGGCTCAGGTCATGGTCCCAGGGTCCTGGGATCGAGCCCCGCGTCAGGCTCCCTGCTCAGCGGGAAGCCTGCTTCTCCCTCTCCCACTCCCCCTGCTTGTGTTCCCTCTCTCGCTGTGTCTCTCTCTGTCAAATAAATAAATAAAATCTTAAAAAAAAATGTACAAGGATTTCAATTTCTCCATATCTTCAACAACAGTTATTATGATCATTATTATTTTTGCATAGTGGTCACTCACATAACTTAGTAATGATCAATAAAATGATAATCCAAGATCTGAATATTTTTCTTTTTGATTGTAGCCCTCCTTGTAGGTATGAAGTAGAATTGTGGTTTTCATTTGCATTTCCCTGATGTCTAATAATGCTGGCTTAATGGCCATTTTTATATCTGCTTGGGAGAAATGTATATTCATACTCCTTACCCATTTTATTTATTTATTTTTAAAGATTTTATGTATCTGACAGATAGAGACATAGCGAGAGAGGAAATACAAGTAGGGGGAGTGGGAGAGGCAGAAGCAGGCTTCCTGCAGAGCGGGGAGCCTGATGTGGGGCTCGATCCCAGGACCGTGGGATCATGACCTGAGCTGAAGGCAGACACTTAACGACTGAGCCACCCAGGCGCCCCTCCTTACCCATTTTAAATTGGGTTATTTATCCTTTTATTATTGAGTTGTAAGAGTTCTTTATATGTCATAGATATAAGTCCCTTATCAGATATGATTTGCAAATATTTTCTCCCATTCTGTGGGTTGTCTTTGCATTTACTTGATGGTATTCTTTGAGAACAAAAGTTTTTAATTTTGATGATGTCCAATTTATTTAATTTTTCTTTTGTTGCTTGTGTTTAGGGGAATCATAGCTAAGAAACCACTGCCAAATTCAAAATCTTGAAGACATACACTGACGTTGTCTTCTGAGTTTTAGGTTCAGCTCTTACATTTAGGTTTTTAATTCATTTTGAATTAATTCTTGCATATGGTATGAAGCAGGGTCCAACTTCATTCTTGTACATGTGGATATCCAGTTCTCCCAGCACTAGTCTTTGAAAAGGCTATTTTTTCCTCCACTGAATTGCCTTGTTACCCTTGTCAAAAATCAGTTGACCAGGAGTTAAGACTTGTAGCCTAACAGTGCAAAGAGATCTGCATGCCACCCCCCACCCCCCAGTGAAACAGGCGAACATTGTAAAAAACAAAACAAGAAACCCAACCATGTAAAAACAACAACAACAAAAACCAGAACCAAAACACAATGATTTAAAGCCTCTGAAAATGGTTCTAAGGACAAAGAGCAAATAAACATCCACTCTAGAAAATTTATGAAAATTCAATGAAGAAGGTGAAAGTTTGTGGTATTTAAACCAAGACCACCCTCTCCTTCTCCCTCCCAGTTCAGTGAGGTGGAGACTCCAATCCAGACTGTTGTAGTTAAGAACACAGGGATCTCCATGCCCCCTGCTCCCAGCCAGAGGGCTTTCTGTCCAGGAGAAATTGGACTTCAATGTTTCTCATCCTGCCACCAGCTATCTGTTGCTGAGACTAAGCCCTAGGTGAATGTGGCTGCGAGGTGCGGGCTCTCTTCCTCCACCCAGCCACTGTTTTTGGAATGGAAGCTCTACCTTGCATGAGCTTCTACCCTACCCCAAGGGCCCTTGTACCAGGCTCATGAGGTGGTGATTCCATACCAGGAAAGGCAAGCCAAGAGGACCTAAGGCTGCTGAACTCCCCTGTCCACCAAGCACTCAGCATCTACACCAGCAGTGCCACTCAGAGAAAAGTTTGCTATTGTCTCTACCTCCAACTCCAGACCCCTGGCTCAGAGATTTGGGGCAGAGGAAGAAGCAAGCCACAGAAGAGATAATTCCCAGTATCTTCCCAAAGGAGCTGAATTCATTTGCAACAGAGCCTGGAGACGTCCAAGCCTAGAGAGACTCTAAAGAATTGTGAAAGTTATAGTAAAAAGCAATTGGGAGAAGAGTCAAGACACGGGTTAAACTGTAGGCTAGTTAGTTTGCATGGGAGGAGCAGAAAACAAGACATGTAAGAGAAGTCATTCTTAGGTCACAACAAATATCAAACATTGCCCTCCGAAACTATACCTTTAAGGGTGCCAGAATTTGATTGGATTAGCTTGTAGCTTATGTCCCACAGCATTGTTGGAAACAATAATCAGCCGTCAATTAGCAGAATTGCACAGTTGGATGTGGTCCATGAAAGAGAGGAAGACAGTCCTACCAAAACCCCTGATATCCCACAGTGACTGTGGGGATACTTAAGTACATGCCTCCCTGAGGAGCAACATCACAGGCTTAACACCATCAGGGGTAAACAGGCTTCATTAAAAACAATCAGTCGGGGGGCGCCTGGGTGGCTCAGTTGGTTAAGCGGCTGCCTTTGGCTCAGGTCATGATCCCAGGGTCCTGGGATCAAGCCCAGCGTCGTCTGGTTCCCTGCTCAGCGGGGAGCCTGCTTCTCCCGCTCCCTCTGCCTGCCTCTCTGCCTACTTGTGCTCTCTCTCTATCTCTCTGTCAAATAAATAAAATCTTAAAAAAAAAAAGTCAGTCATTAAACAAATAAGAAAACAGCAACGACAACAGTTTTGGGGGGCTGGGGTGTTGGGAGACTCGTACTCAGAGTTGCTACAATACATTATCTAAAATGTTCTGTTTCCACAAAAAATATATAGGAATGTAAAACAAGAAAGCATGACCCATGGTAAAAAGCAAGCAACAGAAACTGCCTGTCAGAATGACCAGATGTTGGATTTATCAGAAAAGACTTCAAAACAGCCATGCAAACAAGTTCACAGTACCAAAGGAAACCATGATGAAAGAAGTAAGAAAAGGTATGAGGACAATGTTGCATCAAATAGAGAATATCAAGAAGAAATAGAAATTGCTAAAAAAAAAATGAAATGGAAATTCTAGAGTTGAAGAGTACAATAACTAAAATGAGAAGTTGACTAAAGAAAATGAACAGGGGCACCTGGGTGGCTCAGTTGTTAAGTGTCTGCCTACGGCTCAGGTCATGATCCCAGGGTCCTGGGATCGAGCCCCACATCGGGCTCCTTGCTCAGCGGGAAGCCTGCTTCTCCCTCTCCCACACCCCCTGCTTGTGTTCCTGCTCTCCCTATCTCTCTCTCTGTCAAATAAATAAATAAATTCTTTAAAAAAAGATGAACAATAGATTTGAAGTAGCAGAATAAATAATAAGTGAACTTGAAATTAAAGCAATAGAAATTAGGGAAGCTGAAGAACAGAGAGGAAAAAAGTGAGAAAAAAAAAGAGCCTCAGAAAAATGAGAAACACCATTAGGCACACCAATGTATGCACAATGGGAATCCAGAAGAAGCAGAAAAAAACAGTCAGAAATAATGAAATAATGCCTGAGAACTTAACATATTTATTGAAAAACAATAATTTACACATCCACGGAATAACTCAACAAAAAATTAAATAACTCAACATACCCAAGCAGAATAAATGCAAAGAGATCCACAAACACATATATCAAAGTAAAAATGTTGAAGTAAAAGATAAGGAGACAATCCTGAGAACAGCAAAAGAAAAAGGATTTGTTATTTATAAGAAAACCCCAATAAGATTAATAGTTGACTTCTCGGCAGAAACAATGGAGGCCAGAAAGCAATGGGATAACATATTCAAAGTGTTCAAGAGAAAAACTATCAGTGAAGAATTCTACATTTAGCAAAACTACCTTTCAAAAATGAATGCAAAATAAAGACTCCCAGATAGACAAAAACAGAGAATTTGTTAACAGTCCTGACTTAGAAGAAATTTTCTTTTTTTAAACTTTTTATTTATTTATTCATGAGAGACAGAGAGAGAGAGAGAGAGAGAGAGGCAGAGAGAGAAGCAGGCTCCCAAGGAGCAGGGAGCCTGATGCAGGACTCGATCCCAGGACCCTGGGATCATGACCTGAGCCGAAGGCAGACGCTTAACCATCTGAGCCACCCAGGCGCCCCCTGACTTAGAAGAAATTCTAAAGGAAGTTCTGTGGGCCAAAAGCAAGTGACCCCAAATAATAACTTGAATGCACACACAAAAAAACAATGAATATCAGAAAAGGTAGCTATAGAATTATAAAGAGCATACATGCATATTTTTTCTCCTGATTTAAAAAGCAATTGCATAAAATAATATACATATTATCTACATATCATAGAAATGTAATATATATGCTGAAAGCAGTGAATTAAAACCAAAAGTCAATTTTGCTGTATGTTAATTTTTTTTAAGATTTTTATTTATTTATTGAGAGAGAGAGAATGGTAGAGAGAGAGCATGAGAGGGAAGAAGGTCAGAGGGAGAAGCAGACTCCCTGCCGAGCAGGGAGCCCGATGCGGGACTCGATCCAGGGACTCTAGGATCATGACCTGAGCCGAAGGCAGTCGCTCAACCAACTGAGCCACCCAGGCACCCTGCTGTATGTTGATTTTTAAAAGAAAATTGGAAAAAGCCCATACATAGTAGAATTACAATATAAACTGTACTACATTCAAAACATTGCATGTAACACATGCCACACACATAATTAAATACAGGGCAATTGTAAGTCTCACTCTCTTGCTCATTTGTATATTCCAACCTATAGAAAGTTTTTGTCAATTCTTTTGTGTGTAGTTTGTATTATAAAAACAACAGGTGTCTTGAATGTACTTTTTCAAGACACATATGCACAGCAGAAAATTCTAATGCAATCCTATGAATACATAGTGATAACCTGATTTGTTCAAGTGTTGCAGTTCATGGCTGCCACCTCAGATGTCCTGATGGCTCGTTAAACTAAAGCATGGAGCCCGGAAACAGACCAGAAAGATATGTAAGTGAAAAACCAAAGGCTTTTATGTCAGGCTAAGTTTAGATACATGTTTTAGGGGTTACTATATGGTATCAGAGTACCAATAAAATTTACATTATAATTAAATTTATGGCTTATTAAGTTGCTATATAATGGAGTGGGAGGCAAATCTGTGTGAAATAAGAAGCAAAACTAACAAGCAGTCTACACTAAATTAATTTTGTATTCTTTGGTGTTATAAAATGTAGTTACCTCGAGTTATTAGCTCATTCAAAATTCTGTAATTAATCTCACCTTCTGATTCATATTCACTTGCTTTCTGTTTCAAGTCCTCTATTACCAAGTAGACATCCCTGTCCCGAACCCTGTTGCGTTCTGAAAGGTGATGTAAAATCTCCGTGGTCCGAGCATTCACCTCATATTGTGGAATGGGGTGATCTCCATGTATTTTTTTCAACCACGCAGCAACCTAACCATTAAAAGAAAAGCAAGTATTATAAGCCTTGTTTATTGTAATAGCATGAAGCAAATATGAGAAACAAGTGATCAGAAGCAAACAAAATGTTCTCTAGAAATATTCTGGCAACCTACTTACTTCACATTATAATTTGTCTTTACGGAGATAGATACCAGATGTCAGGAAACAAGTGAGCAAGCCCAATGAACAAAATCAGAAGACAATCCACCCTTCCCTAAAGCTACAAAGCGGTATAGGCTAATAATTTGCATCACTCGAATGATTTTAAGCTCAGTATGAAGGTGCCAAAGCATATTTATAGGTGCAAAGTCTGAAAAAAGAGTTGCCCTCAACACACCAAAAGCCCCGCTGTACCCAGAGGCACCTAGAGTAGGGATGCAGGATGAGGAAGGTCAGGTGTGAAAATCCTACTAGGAAGCAGCAGTGAACGGTGAGGCTTGGCTGGAAAGTGGCTTCGGATTCGGAAGTCCCACTCCAGTCGGCTGAGAGGTATCTCGTGCCAAGGGGATCCTCAACGGCTCTCCAAGCCTGAGTCCAAGCAAGGAAAGCCCCGGGAAGGAAGGGAAACGCCCTTTCCCGAGGGTCTAAGCAGAGTGGGGCTCGCAGGTCGTGAAGGCGGGACCAAAGATGGGCCAGCAGAGTAGGAGTAGGAAAAAAGTAAACATGGTGTGCCCAGGCGATCCGCGGACGGGGAGAGTGTGTCAAAGATGCCGTCTCCAGGAGGCCACAAATCCCCGATCCCGCCCCATCACCTGCGCCTCTTTCTCTTCCTGGGCTTCCATAGCCGCCGCTCCCGCCACTTCTCGAGAAGTTCCTCGCGGGAGAAGTTCACAGCTAGCTCTGAAGGCCCCGCCTACACATCGTTGGTTCCGCCCCCTTCTGGGCCCGGGATTTCTGGGAGTTGTAGTTTTTACTAGGACAGGGGGCCTCTGAGTCCTTGGGCAAGGCTGGTCCCAGACTCCAGCACCATGAGCTTGCCGCCATGCGGCCCTCTCTGCTCTCGGTGGTATCATTTCCTAGAGGAGGACAGCCGTCTAGAACCAGGCTGTTTTTTTCTTTCTTATATTTTTATTTCTGACTTGAATCACTTGTCTTAAAAAAATACCTGAAACTTGTTTTTCGGATAGCAGATATTTGTTTCTTCCACAAGGAGTGCATTGACTTAAAATTTTTATTTTTACCCTAGCAATATGAGCTGCAGCAGTCTTATTCTTTAGTTTCCACTATCAAAGAGCTACATGTGCTGGAGACTGTTTTAAAATAGTTGACAGTTGGTGTGCCTGGCTAGCTCAATCAGAAGAGTGGGACTTTTGATCTGGGTTGTGAGTTCAAGTCCCTCTTGGGGTGTAGAGATTACTTATAAATAAAACTTAAATAAAAAAAAAAAACAGGGGCACCTGGGTGGCTCAGTCCTTAAGCATCTGCCTTCAGCTCAGGTCATGATCCCAGGGTCCTGGGATCGAGCCCCGCATCGGGCTCCCTGCTCCACGGGAAGCCTGCTTCTCCCTCTCCCACTCCCCCTGCTTGTGTTCCCTCTCTCACTGTGTCTCTCTCTGTCAAATAAATAAATAAAATCTTTGCAAAAAAAAAACAAACAGTTGACAGCATCCAACTGCTGGCCCCGTCACTGCCACTCAGCCATTCTTCGTTCATTTCTTGCTTTTCCTAAAGTTCTCCCTCCATCACCGTATTTAAAGCCAGGAGAGGTTCTCTTTAGTTACAGAGACAGCAATGTGTAGTTTTCTGTGTTTTCCTATTTTAGTTTCATTCTTACAAGTACCCTGTAAAAATAGATGAACATATTATTCTACGTATTTTCACATTAAAAGCCATACACACACACAGATTAAGTGACTTGACCAAGATTAGGTAGTAGAGCTAGAGTCTGACCATAATGTTCTGGCTCTGATTGTTTTATATTTGAAAGCTAGTTAGACCACACTGCTGCCTGCAGCTTCCTGTAGTATACTGTGAAACATCAGGAAACATAGACCATGTACTCAATAGTCTGGTATATGTGGTTTAATATCAAATTGGGGATTACTCTTAGCACTAAATATCTTTCTTCTAAGTCATATGCATATTTAAAATGATGAAATGTTTTTTTTCCAAAAGAATTTTACTAACTAGCCAATACCATATTGTATGGCTTGCTTATTATTTTTGTTTTAGTCAAATGTGTCTCTGCTCAGGAACCAAATTTCAAGTAAGTTGGTATAGCCCCGAGTATGGGGAAAAAGTTATCTTTATGCCTTTTGTCCACTTTCATCACTACAAATTTCACAAAATACCCCTCCAACCTTTCTGTTTTTACAAACCAAATTTTTTTTCCTGTTAGCCTATACTTACCCATAAGGAGAAGGATGCTCACCTCGAAAATGGAATAGAATATTAGAGAAGGGATTGCTGACAATATATTTGCAAGCTATATTTTAGGACATGACCCTTTTAATCCAGATATTCATATGCTCCACCCAAATTAAGGTTTTGGGTGTAAACCAGATAAGACACCCAATATCCCCCCCAACAATTCTGTGCATATCATAAAAATCTCTGTAGCGCAAAAATTCTGTGTATGGGTGAGGGAGTTCTGCCCTAATGTTAATGTGTTGGTATAGGAAGGTGTTTTTTCTTTATCCTTTCCATTTTATTATTTTTTAAAGATTTTATTTATTGGCAGAGAGAGAGAGAGCATGCACAAGAGAGCACAGGCAGGGGGAGCAGCAGCATGAGAGGGAAAAGCAGGCTCCATGACCTAGGCAGAAGGCAAATGCTTAACCAACCAGCTGAGCCACCTAGGCATCCCTATCATTTCCATTTTATTCCAAATTGGTTTTTAAGATTTTATTTATTTGAGAGAGACAGGGTGAGAGAGAGAGAGAGAGAGAGAGATCATAAGCAGACCAGCAGGGGAATAGGGTAGAGGGAGAAGCAGACTCCCCACTGATCAGGGAGCCCAATGCGGGACTCTATCCTAAGACACCAGGATCATGACCTGAGCCCAAGGTGGAGGCTCAACCGACTGAGACACTCAGGCGCCCCCATTTTATTCCAAATGTAAAAGCATAGTCCCTGCTGTCCTGAAACTAGTTGTTGGTAGAGGAAACCTTGAATCCTGGTTCAGTCCTGGGGTGAGACTTCTGATTCTGCACCATTCTCAGTAGAATTGGCAACCACTCCTCTTGAACTTGTGTTTGTTACCATTTTTAAACAATTTGTTCTAATATACAGATTTCATTTAGATAGAATCTAAAAGAACTGCGATTTTCGAACTTGAGTGCGTAAGGGATCACGTAGAATGGTGTGGGCGCCTCTCAAAAATTCAGATTGCTCCAAATTTTCGACTTTAAGAGGGTCTGGGGGTGCGGCCAGCGATCTACGTATTAACCAGTTCCGCAAGCCCCCGGTGATAACCGTTTACTTTGCTACAAGGCTTTAAAAAAAGCTGTAGTCTCGGACCCCACAACGTCGGCCTCCCGTCACCTCCAAACAAGCTGCGTCTTAGTACAGGGTGACACCTACACGGTCCCCAGCCGGGACTGGGCCTGAGAGCCTCTTTGTAGGGGGTTCGACTACCCACATGGTCGCCAGGGGCAACCACAAGGTCAACTCAATAGGTCAAAATAAATCTGTAACGAAAGCCTGGGCCGAAGTTGACAAAGGTCTAATCGCTCATTTTTAATTTTAAATCTAAAAACGGTACTTTAAAAAAGTAACTCCTCCCCAACCGTCCCGCAAAAGGCAGATTCGCATCCGGGGGTGAACGCGAGGGGCGGTACTTCCGGGTCAGGTGGGATGCTGCCTTGACCTTCCTCGCCGGTCAGCCATTTTGTCCCAGTCAGTCCAGAGGCTGCGGCTGCAGAGAAACAACTCAAGGAGAACGTGCAAAGATGCTGTCCGTGCGCGTCGCGGCGGCCGTGGCCCGCGCCGTCCCTCGGCGGGCCGGACTGGTGAGTGCGGGGAACCGGCGGAAGGGAGGTGGCCCGGCGGGTGGCTGGTGATGTACTGATTCAGGAGCTCTTGCTGCATGGAGGGTGAGGGGCTGGCGGGTGCCGCCATCTTGCACCGCTGGCTACTCGGCCTCGGACTGGGCCGCGGCGCAAGGGCCCTGTTGCTCGCCATCCTTGTGGGACGGTGTTGAGCGGTGCAGGGGAGGTGGTGACCTCGATGCTGTGCAGAGATGGGGCCTCAGGGGGTGTTCACGACTTCAGTTGAGAGCTGTCCGAGAGGGGGCCTTGGTTGAAGGTCAGGGCTGGGGCGCTAGTTCTCCGACACCTGCTCTGAAACGGCGAGGCTTGTCCCCGCTGCTTCTCCGGGACTGCCCCGCTGAAGGTCAGAGCACTGTTGGTAGCTC
This sequence comes from Callorhinus ursinus, assembly GCF_003265705.2. Taxonomy (NCBI): domain Eukaryota; kingdom Metazoa; phylum Chordata; class Mammalia; order Carnivora; family Otariidae; genus Callorhinus; species Callorhinus ursinus. The sequence continues at coordinate 26,995,911 of NW_027397073.1, forward strand.
TAGTTGAAGCGACCTAGGGAAGCCTGACATTGTATGAAGGTCAGGACGCCCCGGCATTTCACCTCTGCCCGGAGGTCGGTTCGGGGGAAAGCCATAAATGAAGGTGCTTTTCTGAATACTTAGTAGGCGATCTCAGTGCTGAACACTGCAACGATTGTGAAAGGCCGTACAGTGAAAATGTGCATTTCATGTGGCCGATACCGTGACAGCAGTGAAGCCTAAATTGTCTCAGGCAGAAAGAAGACTTTGCTTTGTCTTGTGGTACTTTGACATGTTTTAAGATTTCGTCCTTGAGGAATCGTTAGACAGTAATTGAGAGCTTAAGATAGAATATAGGTTGGAAAATGCCTGTAAAGGTCAGTTCCCTTCCTTAACTTATCTGCCTTGAAGTTAGGGCTTACATTTACTTATTTTTTCCATTTTAGACATTGTATCAGTTTCCATCTTAAACATGTAAACACTGGCTGTTTTACTGTTCTAATACAAGTAGTCGCAAAAGAACATTTTTAACAGTTTTCATCTGGTCCTATAAAAAGTAGTAGGTTCAGAATTGACAGTGACCAATCACTGCGTTACAACTTGAAGAAGGAGGGGGTCCAGATTGTCGTAGGCTTTGTTGACCAGGAAAAAACAGTCCACAGCCATGCTTAATTTTTTTTTCTTTTCTTTTTTCTTAAAAGGTTTTATTTATTTGACAGAGAGAGACACAGCGAGAGAGGGAACACAAGCAGGGGGAGTGGGAGAGGGAGAAGAGGCTTCCCGCTGAGCAGGGAGCCCAGTGCGGGGCTCGGACCTGACCCGAAGGCAGACGCTTAACGACTGAGCCACCCAGGCGCCCCAACCATGCTTAATTTCTAATCAAACTTGAACATTTACTAATTTAATTTTTTTAAAGTAAAATAGGTATGGCTTGATATTTCCCCCTTTTAGGAAGCAGTTTATCTTACTGAGAATATCCACAGTTCGACTGAAATATATCTAAAGGTGAAATAATAGGGCGCCTGGGTGGCTCAGATGGTTAAGCGTCTGCCTTCGGCTCAGGTCATGGTCCCAGGGTCCTGGGATCGAGTCCCGCATCAGGCTCCCTGCTCCTTGGGAGCCTGCTTCTCCCTCTGCCTCTCTCTCTCTCTCTGTCTCTCATGAATAGATAAATAAAATCTTAAAAAAAGAAATAAAGGGGATTTCTTTAAAAAAAAAAGATGAAATAATTGTACCTGATGCCTTTAAAAGAAAAGATAATTTGGTAACTGTTGGTTTTTAAAATATGCCTTTTATAAAATACAGTGTTACCAGGAGCTGCTTAATAACATTTTTGCACATATCAAAAGCTACTTTGTCATGCGGTTACTAGCTTTCCAGTTTTAAGCAGAATATTTTTGAATACAATTAATATTTTCACTGATAAGTTGATCAAGGATCCAGGACCCTGGGATCATGACCCGAGCTAAAGGCAGCGCTTAATTGACTAAGCCACCCAGGCGCCCCTTTTAAATAAACTTTTTAAAACTGTTTATGCACTAGGTCTCCAAAAATGCTTTGGGATCCTCCTTCATTGCTGCAAGGAACCTCCATGCCTCTAACACTCGTCTTCAGAAGATTGGTAAGTCATTATTTCTAAGTCTACATACACCACACTTACTGCTTTGTCAATAAGGGAAAGAATAAGTTACATAGGTTACAGAACTGTTGTTTTTTTCTTTTCTTTTTTTAATCCACTATTTTTTTAATTAATTAATTTATAGATTTTTAAAGATTTTATTTATTTTTTGGCAGAGAGAGAGAGACAGCGAGAGAGGGAACACAAGCAGGGGGAGTGGGGGAGGAAGAAGCAGGCTTCCCACTAAGCAGGGAGCCCGATGCGGGGCTCCATCCCAGGACCCTGGGATCATGACCCGAGCCGAAGGCAGACGCTCCACCGACTGAGCCACCCAGGCGCCCCGTTTTTTATTTTCATTTGTTAATTTTTTTCTCTTAATTTTAGTTACTGTAAATATCAGATTCTTTGCCTGTAATGTGCCATTTAGCCCTTTTTTCTTGGTAGGTTGTCTTGTTCTAGTGAAATATTTCTTTTTTCATGATACTACAGCTTTTTTTTTTTCTGATACAATAGCCCTTGGGTAGAAACAGAAAGTACACATATCAGGTGGTGGGCATCCTTTCTGAACTATGAAAGATTTCTTTTTCCTCTTCTAAAAAATATTAGAAAACAACCTTTACGTTTATGTTTTTTGAAGGTAATTGCTGCTAATCTGTACGTGGCAACGTATAAATCTGCACATTGCAAATAGAGAAGTGGGGAGGTGAGCATGGGAAGATTCTGTAGGTTAGGGAATTCCTTTGGGAATGTGTGAGTGGGGCTTTGAACTAAAGATTAAACAAGTGAATACATAAATCTTGCACACGCTAAGACGAAGAATAGTAAGTATTTGCATGTCTTTATAAAGGGAAAGATATTCATACTTTGTTAACGGTTTCTTTTAAAAATAGATTGCATTTTTGGGGTGCTTGGATGGCTGAGTTGGTTAAGTGTCCCACTCTTGATTTCAGCTCTGGTCTGCATTTCAGAGTCATGAGTTTATTTATTTACTTATTTATTAAAAAGATTTTATTTATTTATTTGACAGAGACACAGCGAGAGAGGGAACACAAGCAGGGGGAGTGGGAGAGGGAGAAGCAGGCTTCCTGCTGAGCAGGGAGCCCAATGTGGGACTCGATCCCAGGACTCTGGGATCATGACCTGAGCCAAAGGCAGATGCTTAACGACTGAGCCACCCAGGCGCCCCTCAGAGTCATGAGTTTAAACCCTGCATTGGGCTCCATGCTGGGCGTAAAGCCTACTTAAAAAAAAAAAATAGGGTGCCTGGGTGGCTCAGTTGGTTAAGCGACTGCCTTTGGCTCAGGTCATGATCCTGGAGTCCCAGGATCGAGTCCCGCATCGGGCTCCCTGCTCAGCAGGGAGTCTGCTTCTCCCTCTGACCCTCCCCCCTCTCATGTGCTCTCTCTCTCTCTCATTCTCTCTCAAATAAATAAATAAAATCTTAAAAAAAATAGATTGCATTTTTAAGCTTCCTGCAGAGTTTAGCCAAAAAGTCAGGTTTCAACTTCCTTAGATATTAATTCCTTAGATATAAATTCCTTAGAAATTAAACCAAATGAGTAGACGATGAAAATTCTTGCTATAATGGTGTTGCTTAATTTTATTAGCTTCTTACCTGGCTTACATTTGTCTTGTGAAATTTTCTGTCCATCATTTGGATTTGTTTTTATAGTAGTGGTAAATATCAAGCTTGAATAGAATCATGCATTTTACATTTTAGAATAATTTGGTTATTGTGATTATAAAACTTTAGTTTTTATGTTGTTGATAAAGTGGGTTTAAAAAAGATCTTGAGACAAGGCTATTTTGAGACAAGGCTATTTTTGCAATGGATTTTTTTCTCTCAATAGGCACTGCCGAAGTGTCCTCTATCCTTGAAGAGCGTATTCTTGGAGCTGATACCTCTGTTGACCTTGAAGAGACGGGGCGTGTCCTAAGCATTGGTGATGGTATTGCCCGTGTACATGGGCTGAGAAATGTTCAGGCAGAAGAAATGGTAGAGTTTTCTTCAGGTTTAAAGGTAAAATGAGATTTTGGTGTTTTAGGATTGGTTTCTGAGTTACTCATTTAGTAATTCAGAGATTATGCTAGTGTTTTTTGTATTTTAACTTTAAATCTCAACTTCTTCAGTATTTAGTCATTATCATAGATTGTGAAAAGAATAAACTTAAGGGTCTTGGTTACCAAAGTTTTTACTCTAGGGACTGATGTGTACAAAAATTGTAGCCACTGGTGCTGAAATAAAAAAAGTGACTAAACCTTCAGCCAAATTCTAAGAAGTCTTTTTTATAGCCATTAAGATCATATAAAAGCATTAGATAACTTCCAACTAAATTGATTTCTGGTGGAAAGTTGAAAGTCATTGACTTTGTATTTCTTGTAAGAGTAGACCTATTATTGTTAAGCTAGTGGTATAGTTATCAGGAGCTCTCTAATGATAGAAGTCTCCTTCTTTCCATTAGGTTGAGCCTAGTTGGCCAGTGGGATGAAAACAAATGGTAGGAGTCATGGGTTTTCTGAGGAAAGCAGCATGATATCTGGATAGAACAGGGGGAGTAGGTTTACCCACTTAGCACACATGGGAAAAGATAGTCTTGGTCCTCTTACTAGTGATTGGTATGGTAAAAGCCTTAATATGGAAGAATAATTATAGAGCCAAAAGTTTTCTCTATAGCTGTTAGACCTTGGCTAAAAATTTAGCCTCTCGTATCTTCAGTGTTACGAAGCTTTGAAAGGTGAGGCTGAAATAAATGAACTCAGAGTTTCGTTTTTAACTTTAAAGATCTAAGAGTCTAGTATTGTCTAATAGGACTTTCTGCAATGATGGAAATATTTTATGTCTGTGCTGTTTAAGTATAATAACTATTTTACATGTGAGGATATTGAGTGTGTACAGTGTGGAGTTTCTCACGCAGAGAAAGAGTGGGTGGTATGTAGAGATGTGTTAATTGGAGAGAAAAGTAAGTGTCTCTGACTTCTGGTAAGATGGTGTTAATTAATTCAAATTTTAAGTAGCCACATGTGGTTAGTGACTGCTGTATTGAACATTACCTGCAGTGATGTTCCATGGTACTCCTCTATTTGTTCTAAGTACTTCTACAGAGCTTTAATTACTGACCAGACTCAGTTCCTGGAATAGCCTTTTTCCTTAGTAATGATTAGGGACCTAAAAATTTTATATTTTGAATTAAAGTTGTAATGATGAGAGATGACCCACCACTGTTACATTATGGCATTTTGTCCTTGTTTGGGTAGCTTTTAATTTCACTTTCTACTAACCTGATGAGTTCTCATTATAATTTTTTTAACTGTTTGTGGTGCTACTCACATAAAAAGATGCAAATCAACTGTGTCTTAAAATTTCCAGTTGATCATTTTATTTCATGCTGATCACCTGGTTCAAAAGCCATTGACAAAAGAAATGCAGTGGAAAAAGCTTGACCTGTTCAGTTTCTTTGCTTCTTTTAGTTCTTTTGAGGATGCAGTAAAGGAGCATGTTAGGCTTATCATAATGCTATCCTAAGAGTATTCAAGGGAACATGTTGCTGTTTTAAGTCTTGATCAAAGAAGGTTGTTTGTTGTAAAAATACTTGAGTAAATCAGATCTAAAGTACAAGTCTACTTTTTTTTTTTTTTAACTAGCTGTTTTCATATCATGTAGTGTTGACTTAGGGGAAGAAGTACTACTCAGGCTTCATGGGGGTTCAATTGTATCTTTTGTGTAGGGTATGTCTTTGAACTTGGAACCTGACAATGTTGGTGTTGTCGTGTTTGGAAATGATAAACTAATTAAGGAAGGAGATATTGTGAAGAGAACAGGAGCCATTGTGGATGTTCCAGTTGGCGAGGAGCTGTTGGGCCGTGTTGTAGATGCCCTTGGTAATGCCATTGATGGAAAGGTACGTTTAACAGTTATTAGGTGTGGTTGTAGCTATCAGATGTGGTTGTAGCTTCTAAGAGACGTCAAAACTGATTGTTCTGGGGGCTGCTTTTTATTGTATAACAGGGTCCAATTGGTTCCAAGACCCGTAGGCGAGTTGGCCTGAAAGCCCCTGGGATCATTCCTCGAATCTCTGTGCGTGAACCAATGCAGACTGGTATTAAGGCTGTGGATAGCTTGGTGCCAATTGGTCGTGGTCAGCGTGAGCTGATTATTGGTGACCGACAGACTGGGTAAAGCTTGTTAAACATTCTAAGTAAAATTTACTTGTGAAAAGATTACTTTTATGCTTGGAATGATAAATGCTTTGGATATAACGGAGAGAGAGGAATGTGATGAGGATTAGAAGTAGTATACCGAAATCTTTTTTTTTTTTAAGATTTTATTTATTTATTTGAGAGAGAGAGCATGAGAGGGGGGAGGGTCAGAGGGAGAAGCAGACTCCCCGCTGAGCAGGGAGCCCGATGCGGGACTTGATCCCGGGACTCCAGGATCATGACCTGAGCCGAAGGCAGTCGCTTAACCGACTGAGCCACCCAGGCGCCCCAGTATACTGAAATCTTAAGTTGAGAAATCCTTTGAAGTACTTACCAAGATTTATGTTTACTTTCTCTTTTTAAAGCAAAACATCAATTGCTATTGACACAATCATTAACCAGAAACGTTTCAATGATGGAACTGATGAAAAGAAGAAGCTATACTGTATCTACGTTGCTATTGGTCAGAAGAGATCCACTGTTGCCCAGTTGGTGAAGAGACTTACAGATGCAGGTATTAAAGAACTTCAGTCCAGGGATGCTTCGCTGGCTTAGTCGATAGAGCATGCGACTCATGGTGTTGGGAGTCATGAGTTTGAGCTCCACCTAGAGGGTAGGGTTTACTTTAAAAAAAAAAAAGGAAGAACTTTAGTCTCATTGTTCTCTGGGAGTCCTATTATTGCTAATCTTAGGGTAGCGTCTACTTAATGAAGGCTGGTTTTAATTACTCCCTAATGAACTGAAATTTCTTTTTTTTTTTTTTTTTTT
>NW_027397073.1:27002572-27019993 GCF_003265705.2 Callorhinus ursinus
TTTATTATAATAGTCTCTAAAATCAAAATGTTGATAACCTTGAGAAACTTAAAATTTATTTTCTTCCCAGATGCTATGAAGTACACCATCGTGGTTTCAGCTACTGCTTCTGATGCTGCTCCCCTTCAGTACCTGGCTCCTTATTCTGGCTGTTCTATGGGAGAATATTTTAGAGATAATGGCAAACATGCTTTGATCATCTACGATGACTTATCCAAACAGGTCAAAGGATACATATTTTTAGAATCTGTTTGTATGTTTGCACCACAATTGAAGGTGACAAAATTTAGCTTCTAGTAATTGGACTTTATAACCCTTTACTGTACTGTAGGCTGTTGCTTATCGTCAGATGTCTCTGCTGCTCCGCCGGCCCCCTGGTCGTGAGGCCTATCCTGGTGATGTGTTCTACCTACACTCCCGTCTGCTAGAGAGAGCAGCCAAAATGAACGATTCTTTTGGTGGTGGCTCCTTGACTGCTTTACCAGTCATAGAAACACAAGCTGGTGATGTGTCTGCTTACATTCCAACAAATGTCATTTCCATCACTGATGGACAGGTATTTTTTTATGATTAAAATAAATGTAAAAGCTTTGGATGATTCCAAGGCATTGGTTGAAACTAGTGTTGATGAACGATTTGTTAAATGCCTTCCACTTTAATGTTTAGAAAAGTAAGGAGAACAGTATAATGAACCCCGCATATCTCTCACCCATTTCAGTTTGTTACCAAAAACTTCATTTTTGCTTCATTTATAGCCACTACTGTTCTTCACCCTAGATAATTTTGAAGCAAATCTCAGAGGCCAAATCACTTCATCTGCATATATTTTAATAGAAATTTGTCGCCTGTTTTTTCTCCCCACATCTCTTACTAATCTTAGCAATAGAATATGTAAGTTGATATGGCTGGGAAAGATTGGAGGGGCTCTTTATGATGAGAAGACACTTAACATTTTTCCTTGGAGATGTTGGGTTTCAGTTTTTTGGCTTAATTTTGAAAATAGTTTTTTTTTTTAAAGCTTGTTAGCATGTGTCATTTTCTGTATGTTGTAGATCTTCTTGGAAACAGAATTGTTCTACAAAGGTATCCGTCCTGCCATTAACGTTGGTTTGTCTGTGTCCCGTGTTGGATCTGCTGCCCAAACCAGGGCCATGAAACAGGTAATTTGCAGCACTTTGTCAAGGAGAAGGGATATCATTAGGCTAAAATCATAATGTATTTGTATAGTGCTCTTTGTCAGTGGGTTGGGTATCTTTGTGTTTCATGAGTTGACCATTTATGTTTTTCAGGTGGCAGGGACCATGAAGCTGGAATTGGCTCAGTATCGTGAGGTTGCTGCTTTTGCCCAGTTCGGTTCTGACCTCGATGCTGCCACTCAGCAACTCTTGAGTCGTGGCGTGCGACTGACTGAGCTGCTGAAGCAAGGACAGTATTGTGAGTTCTTTCATGTCAGCCATGTGTGTACTGTGCATAAGTGCCTGGGAGTATCCCACAGCTCCTTACAAGCTATTATAGGTTGTGTTCTTTCATTAAGGATACAGTGTTTTGAATGTGATTAATGCCTGTTGTACTTTCAATACAGTCTGTCATTTGAATAACCAGGAAAACTTACTAAATATACTTAATATTTCTCTTTTGAGAAGTAAACCTATTAGATCTCTTCCTCCTCCCCTTTCCTCCTTGGCTGTGAGAGAATGGAATTGGGCAGATTTAAAAGTATGTTAGTATTTTTTAATCGTGCTGTGAAGTTTCAGCAGATTATTTATTTATTTATTTATTTATTTTTTAAAATATTTTATTTATTTATTTGACATAGAGAGAGAGAGACACAGAGTGAGCACAAGCAGGGGGAGTGGCAGGCAGAGGCAGAGGGAGAAGCAGGCTCCCCACAGAGAAGGGGGAGTCCGATGCGGGACTCGATCCCAGGACTCTGGGATCATGACCTGAGCCGAAGGCAGTGGCTTGACCAACTGAGCCACCCAGGCGCCCTTCAGCAGATTATTTATATCTCAAATAGTATAAATGCTGCCAGCTGATAAACAGTGCTTGTGGAATATGCCCACAGATTACACTTTAAGGCTTGCAAATACAAGGAAAAAACTGTTTCCTGGGGAGAGAAGTGGGAAAAAGTATTAATGTGGAGTTTGTCACAGAGAAAGAGAGAGTAGGTGATATGTAGAGACATGTTAATAATTAGAAGGAAAAGGTAAGTTTTTCTGACTTTGTTAATGTGGCATTTATTTATTTGAGCAACTTACTTGGCATTCTTTTGTTTTCAGCTCCCATGGCTATTGAAGAACAAGTGGCTGTTATTTATGCTGGTGTAAGAGGATATCTTGATAAATTGGAGCCCAGCAAGATCACAAAGTTTGAGCATGCTTTCCTGGCTCATGTTATCAGCCAGCACCAGGCCCTGTTGGGCAATATAAGGTATGAACACAATTGATGGCCTCTGTTTTGTAAATTTTAAGATAAAAAGTCTTGTTAAAATTCTTTTGAATCTTGTAGCTAGTCATTGGATTTTTGTTTAGGTCAGAACTGATGAACTGCTTTTCATTTCCAAATAGGACTGATGGAAAGATCTCAGAACAGTCAGATGCTAAGCTGAAAGAGATTGTAACAAACTTCTTGGCTGGATTTGAAGCTTAAACTCCTGTGGATTCACATGAAATAACCAGTTATGTTTTTTCGTCATTTATTCTAGTAATCAGTTCCATTTGTAAAAGGATTACTCTCATACTCCAGATGTACAGAAATTACCTTAAAAATAAAGGTTCCATATCGTTTGGTGGTTTTCTGTAGTCTGAGTGATTCTTTTAAAAGAACTGAAATTAGTTTGAGAAATTAGTAAGCATGTTGAGCTCTTTGTAAGATTCTAGAGTGCTTTGTGATTGATTAAAGAATTCATAAACTAGGTAACTGGATATGTGGCAGAGGTTACATTTGGTAATGTTGAAGAGTCTTGCTGGCTTCTCTGCCAAGAAGACTATAGGCAGGAAAAGGATAAGACAACTAAAATTCTCAAGGAAATGAAAAAAAAAATGCTAAGAAAGATTGAGACAGATTGAGAGTAGAATGATGAACATTTGTCAATATTTTCTTATTGTTTAGTATTCTTTAGCATACCTTTTATAAGCAGTTTATAATGTAATCAAGCTGTTAGTTTTTATGATTAGTATTTTCGGTCTTATTTGGGAAATCTTTACCCTACAATATACAAAGATAACCATTTTTTACTAAGAGTTTTAAAGGTTTGCTCTTTTTACCTAAGAGCTTAATCCAGGTACTAGAGTTCTTGAGAGAAATACAACAGATAGGCTGAGTACAGAGAGATTGTAGTGGCTGGCAAGGTTGAAAGGGCGGTTGGACAGGCTGGAGACCCAGGGAAGAGTTGGTCTGGAGGCAGAATTCCTTCTTCCTTGGTGGACCTCAGGTTCTCTAAAGGCCTTCAACCAGATGAGACCCACCCACGTTATGGAAAGTAATCTTATTCATAGTATTTTAAGTGTTAATCATGTCTAAAACATACTTTCACGGCAATTAGACTGGTGTTTGGCCAAAAACGATACCGTAGTTTAGCCATGTTTGAAGCAGAAGATTGACTGTCACTGGACCCCCTGGCTGATTCAGTCTGTAGAGACTTGGTTTTGGGGTTGTGAGTTTGAGCCCCGCATTGGGTGTAGAGCTTACTTAAAACAACAACAAGATTGTCCCAATCCATCTGGAGTTATGTTTTGTGTAGAGATCAGAAATCTTCCATCTTCATATCCAATTTTTAGCTCCATTTATTAAATGACTCCTCCATGTAACCTGCCATGACACCTGTGTTGTATTTAAGTTTCACATGCCTGGGTCTTTTCTGGGCTCTTCCTTTTTAAATTGTTAAGCAGGTATATACTTTCAAGAAAGAAAAGGCAAGACAGGACTGTATGAGAAATGGAAATCCCTTGCTTGCCTACCCCCAACCTCTTCTACTTCCTGAAGGCAACTCATTTCTCTTCAGTTATTTTGTCAGCTCCATATTGCAATTGTGCCACTTCCTTTGATGATATATGTGTAACCTATTGATTTCACCCAACGGATAAGAACTTTGTGCACATCTATACTACACATTCCACAATTTATGAGAAGATTATGATTTGGGATAAATTCCGCTCATATGACTTCTTTATGATCTGATGAAAGCTGAAATGCTCATTTTTACCTATCTGAGCCTTGAGTAGGGTCTTTGTATAGACTATTTTAAAGTAGGTCTGGTTTAATTGGTCTAATAAGAGCAGGACAAACAATGTCTTAAGAGCAAACACACCCTAGGAGAAGAATTTCTGTGAACGGTCCTCTGGATTTTGGTTTCTACTATCTACTAGCTGGAGTTATTTGTTAAGTCCTTTAAGTCATTTACTCATCAAGATTAAGAATTGTAGAAGGGGCGCCTGGCTGGGTGAGTCAGTGGAGCATGTAACTCTTGACTTTGGGGTCATGAGTTTGAGGCCCATGTTGTGTTTAGACATTAAGAGGCAGTGGTTGGGGAAAGGAAAAAAATGTGCTAGGAGATGACAAGAGTTTCCCTAAATCAGTAAAGTTCCCCCCCAAAAAATAGTTTTGCTGAGCTAGAGCCCAAAATAAGTGAACCAGGAGAAACAAATTGAGATTCAAATCTTATTTTTTATTAGAGACCAGCAAGTTGGGAGACCTAGCAGGCACCCAGCTGTTCTCACCAGATGGGCCTAAATATTCTGCCCAATGGCCCTGCTGTGGGGCAGCCAAAAGGCTGTCATAAAATGTGTTTTTGCACAGCTTATTATCTGAGAAGTGCACTTGACCTTTGAAATTTGAGGTTTTATAGCTTTCAGATATGTATTTTAAAATCTATTTGATGATTATAAAGTCTAGTTCCGGAGAAGGCCTCTAATGTCTCAGCTCTGTAATCTGTGTAAGAATATTAAGATAGGCATATCTTAACGTAGTGCTTAGTTTAGCTATTTATTGCTCAACTATGAGATGAGCACTAAAGAGGATACAAAATGAGTAACAGAACCCTCTTAACTTCCCTAGGGGATGGGGAGGACAAACGATAATATATTGTAATAACTGTAAAATGCTGGGTAATTACAGAAGTACATATGAGATGTAGTAAGTGACCAGTACAAAGTGCCATTTGGATTAAAAAATGTATCCCTATTTACGGAACTGGAAAAGAGTTCAGGAAGAATTGGCTTTGGCAAGAGGTAGACCAGTTAAGAAAATACTCAGGCCTAAGGAAAAGTTGGAAGAGGAGTACAAGCAACACTCATTTACTAGTCATAAATATATGCCACTTGTTAATATTTTGATGCATTTGCTTTATTTTTCTGGGGAACCATTTGAGAGTAAGTTGCAAGCATCCTGACACTTCTGATATTTTATCTAAAAAATTTCAGCATCTGGGGGCGCCTGGGTGGCTCAGTTTAGTTAAGCGTCCAACTCTTGATTTTGCTCAGGTCATGAGATCAGGGTCATGGCGTTGAGCCCTGCATCAGGTTCTGCATTCAGCATGGAGTCTGCTTGGGATTTTCTCTCCCTGTGCACTTCCTCCCACTCCACCCGCCCCAGTGTCTTTCTTAAAAAAAAAAAAAAAAAAAAAAAATATTAGCATCTGCCCTAAGAATAAAGACCTTCGACTCATCTGCATAATAGAACAGTCTTGTTTTTGCAAACATCTCCTTTCATCTTCCTAGTGAGTTTTCTCCCTTTTGTATCCACAGGCCCTGACCCTTCCCCTTAGCTCATATGGAGTTTCCTGTTGCCTCATTGTCTTCAGAATTCCGTTACCGTGTGGATTCCCTGTACATACACCTATTACATATGATTTTCTCCTGTTTTAAAAAAAAGACCATCTATATAGCCACAGTAACATACCTAAGAAAACTGATTCAATAATATGCAGTCCAGGGGTACCTGGGTGGCTCAGTCGTTGACCTTTGGCTCAGGTCATGATCCCAGGGTCCTGGGAGGGAGTCCTGCATTGGGCTCCCTGCTCATTGGGAAGCCTGCTTCTCTCCCACTCCCCCTGCTTGTGTTCCCTTTCTAGCTGTGTCTCTGTCAAATAAATAAAATCTTTAAAAAATAATAATATGCAGTCCATATTAAAATCTCCCTGTCTCCCGAGCATCTTTTATAATAGTATTTTTTTAAGTTTCTATTTAAATTCCAGTTAGTTAATATACAGTGTAATATTAGTTTCAGGTGTACAATTTAGTGATACAACACACAATACCTGGTGCTCATGACAATAGGTGCACTCCGTATTTTTTTTAAAACTGAATATCTTGTTCCCCAACTTCTCATTGAATAGCTATGATTTATTACATTGAGAGGCTACAAAGGAAAATCAGCAATGGGAATGTGCTCATGGAGTGATGTCTGGAGGAAACCAGGCCTAAACTTTCAAGAGTCCCTGCCCAGTGGAGTCAAGTGGGATGCACTTAATTCCTCCAGCAATGAACTGTGACAATATACGTGATGAGTGCCAGGGAAGCTCATTAGAAACTCAGTACCCAAGGTTTTTACCGGGATGGGACATGTAGGCATGCTCTGCCTAACCACATACCCAAATCCCAGACTCCCAGGAGGAAGCAGGTGTTCAACATAAAACACATTGTACAGTTTAGGCACAGTGAGCCACTCTGAGCCTTTAGGGACAGTTTTTTTTTTCAAGATTTTATTTATTTATTCATGAGAAACAGAGGCAGAGGGAGAAGCAGGCTCCCCGCAGAGCAGGGAGCCCAATGCTGGGCTCCCTCCCAGGACCCTGGGATCATGACCTGAGCCAAAGGCAGAAGCTTAACTGACTGAGCCACCCAGGCGCCCCTAGGAAACTGTTTACCGGGCAAGTTCCCGGACACCAGCCACGGGTTAACTTTGCAAGCTGGCTTCTCTCAGGACAGCAGTCCCGGGCCTGCTATTTTAGTTCTGCACGGGTATGACTCTGAGGCAGAGTAAGACCAACCAGCAGTACCCACCTCAGTCATGTTCCCCAGGAGCCCTGGAGTTAGCCGGTGAATCTTATTAGCCATGGAGGTCTGTTTTATTTTATTTTTATTTTGATGTAGTGGTCAGTGATTCTTTAGTTGCATATAACACCCAGTGCAAATCACATCACGTGCCCTCCTTAATGCCTATCACCCACTTCCCCTCCAGCAACCCTCAATTTGTTTGAGTCAAGAGTCATGGTTTGTCTCCCTCTCTGATTTCTTCCCAGTTTTTCGTCCTTTCCCCTATGATCCTCTGCACTATTCCTTATATTCTACATAGGGAGGAATATGATAATTGTCTTTCTCCAATTGACTTCTTTCACTTAGCGTAATACCACATGGAGGTCTGTTTTAGAACGCTGGCATCCTCAGGTTTCTGTATGAACCTTTTTGATTTGGCCAAAGGTACCACTTCAGGCCTGGCACAACTCCGGCTAGTAAACTGAAGCGGACCTCTTCTTGCGCTGAGGCAGTTATCATGATAGGACATTAGTGTGGTGTTAATCTGTCATAACTAGTGAACCAAGATGGACAGACTATGGATTACCGTCCTTATTTTACTGAGATTTCTTGTTTTGTTTTTACTTTCTATCTCCTCTACCCCATTGGATTTCCTTAACTTTTACCTATTGTCCTTTTTTTTTTCCTTAGATCTCATCCAGGATACCACATTATTCATGTCTCCTTAGGCTCCTCTGGGCTCTGACAATTTCTTACACTTTCTTGGTTTGTGGTGACCTTGACAGTTTTGAGGGGTTTTAATCAGGTGTTTTATAAAATGTCTTTCAGTTTGAGTTTGGCATTTTCCTCATGTTTAGACTGAGGTTTTGAGTTTTGGGTGGAAGACCACAGACATAAAGCACCATTCTAATCACATGACATCAAAGGTAGGTACTATCAATATGAATTATCATTGTTGTTGGGTTTTTTCTTTTCTCCTTTGTGAATGATCACTGTTGAAGTTAACCTTGATCACTTGCCCGATGTACTGTTTGTCAGGCTTCGTCATGGTAAGGTTGCTCTCTCCCCAGTCCCTTCCACACTGCATTCTTTGGAAGAAAGCCACTATTCCCAGTTCCCACTAAAGGGTGAGCAGTTATGGGGCACCTGGGTGGCTCAGTTGGTTAAACCGCTGCCTTCAGCTCGGGCCATGATCCCAGGGTCCTGGGATCGAGCCCCACATCGGGCTCCCTGCTCATGCAGGAAGCCTGCTCCCTCTGCCTGCCGCTCCCCCTGCTCATGCTCTCTCCCTCTCTCTCTCTCTCTCACTCTCTCTGTGTCAAATAAATAAATAAAATCTTTAAAAAAAAAAAAGGGTGAGCAGTTATGCTCCATCCCTGTGAAGGCAGACTGTCTATGTAGATTATTTGGAATTCTGCCCAAGAGATCTATATTTCTCCATTTATGTATGTATCCAGGCACCCACTTCTATCAGTATCGACTTGTGGTTAGTTGTTTCCTACTTTGGGTTATAATCTCATAATCCAATATTTCTTTTGTTTGTTCCAGCTTTGGCCATTGGAAGGTTTTTTTTTTCTTTTCTTTTTAATTTTATTTATTTGGGAGAGAGCAAAAGTGAGAGAGCACAAGCTGGGGCGGGGGTGGGGCGCCAGAGCAGGCAGAGGGAGAGGGAGAGCAGGGAGCCCGATGCGGGGCTTGACCCCAGGGCCCCGGGATCATAACCTGAGCCGAAAGCACACTGACTGAGCCACCCAGGCGCCCCCACTGGGAGGTTTCATCTGGCTCCTGTGTTCCTTTGATATGCCTTTAATTGTTCTGCGTGTGTGTCACTTTCTGACACTACAAGATGCTCTAGGCTTGTATTTCCTGCCCCAGCCTAGAAACAGTCCTTTTTAATTAATTAATCTTTTTAGAGAGAGAGAGGGGAAAGAGAATCTTAAGCAGGCTCCACGCCCAGTGTGGAGCTCGACATGGGGCTCCATCTCACTACCCTGAGATCATGACCTGAGCCGAAATCAAGAGTCAGACACTTAACCAACTGAGCCACCCAGGCACCCCTCTAGAAACAGGTCTTAACGACTGTTTGGCTTTTTTAAATCAAGTTGTCTGGTTTTGTTTGTTTCTTTTGAGTTTTACAAGTTCCTTATATAAATATTGGATATGAATCCTTTCTGGACAAATGTACTATAAATTTGTTCTGTGGCTTGCCTTAATGGTGACTTTTTGACAAAAAGAACAAGCCTCTGCGTGCAGTAGGTTATCTTCTGTGACAACAGATATCCAACTTTTCCCCTCTTTACACTTCTTTGACCAGGAATGGACCCTTTGAGTCCCTTACCTCACTCACATTATGAAAATTCAAATCTTTTTTTTTAAAGATTTTTTAAAATTTATTTGACAGAGATAGCCAGAGAGGGAACACAAGCAGGGGGAGTGACAGAGGGAGAGGTCAAGGACTGAGCCACCCAGGTGCCCTGAAATTTCAAATCTTGATGGTATTGACCATTAACCCTTGCTTTGACGCAAGCCAAACCTCCTCACCCACCATGCAATGAGCCCCTGGGCCCTTCAGCCTCCTCCTGGATGTTTGTCCCTTGTATTCTGTTCCTGACCTGACCCTCTGCTCCATTCCTCCATCTACGCAGCCTCCAAACTTAGTGACAAAATCCAGCCTCTTATTTTCACACTGACTCGGCAGACCGAATGACACAGCTGACTCCCGCCCTCTTGTGCTTTCTGACCCTGGCATCTGCTTGGCCAGGTCTTGGTCCAGGGATCCCATCTGGCTTTAGCTACTTGGCCAGTACTCCCACCAGGTTTGCCCCTACCTTCTGGAATGGAGGGAGCAGACCCTGGGGACTGAAAGAAATATTGGTAGTGCTGTTGATGATCAGAGAGAGTTTACTGAATTCCCTGGCTGGATCCATCATCGTCCAATCCATGAGAGTACACAAGAGAATGTCAGTCTTACCTTGAGGTGCTTTGAAGTCTTCTTGGGGAGGTAAGAGATCCAAGAGGAGCAGAAATTAGGGAACATTAGGATGTAAGTAATACATTATTAAGGGCTAGTTTGTGTGATAGGGATGACAAGTTCTAGAGATTGGAGAAGTGAGAAGACACCCAGGGCTGGAGAAGTTGGGGAAGTGGTGACAAGGTGGAACTTCAGCAGGAGGAAGAGTGACCCAGGTAGCCCCCTAAGCGTGGGCAAAGACAGGGTGGCAGAACAGGGAACAGCCTGACTGGCTCGGGGTGGGGAGGGGGGGGAGGGCAGGAAGCTGGGCAAGAGATCTGAAAGGTCAGGGTAGAGCCGAAGGTCTTGAAAGTCAGGCAGAGGTGTTTGGGACTTCATTCCGAGGGGCAACAGGGAAACTTGGTAGCTTTGTGAGGAGAGGAGAGATGAGAAGAAAGCAGTGTTTTAAGGAAGAATGGTTAGAAAGGGTTGGTGGGAGGAAAAGGAAGAAAAGGGATGTAGACATCAGATGGCATGAAAGTGTGAAAGGAAAATTGGTGATTACACTGGGTATTTGTTAGTTTGGCCACTGACCACCCATTTACCCCACCCATTTATCCCATCCAGCTTCGGGGGAAACCCTCCCCCTTCCTCCACTGCTGAGAGTATAGACGATACAACTTCTCTGGAAAAGCATTTGGCACTATACGCCAAGAACCTTAAAAATGTTTATATTCTTTGAACCATAATTTGACTATGAGGAATTTTAACAAAGATTCATATAAAAGCTATTTATCACAGTAATGTTTCTAATGTTTCTAAATGCATTAGGGAAATGCTAAGGAAGCATTGGTATATCCACTTGATGGGAAATTATGCAAAAGTTAAAAATAATATTGAAGAGTTTTCTTTTTAATTTTTTTGGGGGGTGATCTGTAATAAACTCACATAGTACAAATTCAGAGGTCCAAAAGGGCATGAAATGAAAAGTAGTTCTCCCTCCTATGTTCGGTCCCTCAGCCCCATCCCCCCCTTAGAGGGAACCATTTTAAAATATGTGTGTAGGGGGGGCACCTGGGTGGCTCAGATGGTTAGACATCTGTCTTTGGCTCAGGTCATGATCTCCAGGTCCTGGAATCAAGCCCCGCCTCGGGCTCCCAGCTCAGTGGGCAGTCTGCTTCTCCCTTTCCCTCTGCCTCTCCCCCTGCCTGTGCTCTCTCATACAGGAAGCTATAGTCTTCAGACATTGAATAACAAAGAAGCACAGGACATTAATTCATAAGAGAAGAGAAAAAAACAAGGTGAGCCCTCTGACTGCCCCAGCTTACTGCATGGAGATAGATAAACTGGACTTAATGAAAATTAAAAACCTTTGTGTTTCAAAAGACACCATTAAAAAAGTGAATAGGGGGTGCCCACTGGCTCATTAGGTGGAGTGTGCAACCCTTGATCTCCCGGTTGTAAGTTCAAGCCCCACGCTGGGTGTAGAGATTACTTAAAAATAGAATCTTTTTTTTTCTTTTTTAAAGATTTTATTTATTTATTTGACAGAGAGAGACGCTGAGAAAGAAGCAGGGGGAGTGGGAGAGGGAGAAGCAGGCTTCCCGCTGAGCAGGGAGCCCGATGCGGGGCTCGATCCCAGGACCCTGGGATCACGACCTGAGCTAAAGGCAGATGCTTAACAGTCTGAGCCACCCGGGTACCCCCCTTAAAAAATAAAATCTTAAAAAAAAAAAAAGAGTGATGGGCCCCTGGGTGGCTCAGTTGGTTAAGCCACTGCCTTCAGCTCAGGTCATGATCCTGGAGTCCCGGGATAGAGGCCCACGTCCGGCTCCCTGCTCAGCAGGGAGTCTGCTTCTCCCTCTGACCCTCCCCCATCTAGTGCTCTCTCTCTCAAATAAATAAATAAAATCTTAGAAAAAGGGACAAAAAGTGAATAGACAATCTGCAGAATGGGGGGAAATACTTGCAAATCACATATCTGATAAGGGACTTATATCCAGAATCTGTAAAAATTCTTACAACTTAATAAAAGGCAAACAGTCCAATTAAAAAATGAGTAAGGGATTTGAACAGACATTTCTCTAGTGAAGATGTACAAATGCCCACATAAGCACATGAAAAGATGCTTGACATCAATAGTTATCAGGGAAATTAAAATCAAAAGCACCATGAGATACTACCTCATACTCACTAAGATGGCTAGAATAAAAAAGACATAGTAACAAGTGTTGGTGAAGATGTGGACAAATTGGAACCCTCATACACTAATGGTAGGAATAAAATGGGACAGTTGTTTCGAAAAACAGTTTGGCAAGGTCTCAAATAATTAAATATAAAGTTACTACATGACCCAGCAGTTCAACACCTAGGTATATACCCAAGAGAAATGAAAACACAGGTCCACACAAAAACTCGTATGTGAATGTTTACATTAGGATTATTCATAAGAACCCAGATGCCCACCATCTGATGAGTGGACAAACAAAATGTTGAAAAAGAAAACCAGGGCACCTGGGTGGCTCAGTCATTAAGCGGCTGCCTTTGGCTCAGGTCATGATCCCAGGGTCCTGGGATGGAGCCCTGCACGGGGCTCCCTGCTTAGCGGGGAGCCTGCTTCTCCCTCTCCCTCTGCCTCTCCTCCTGCTTGTGCTCTCCCTGTCTCTCTCTCTCTCTCAAATGAATAAATAAAAAATCCTTAAAATAATAAAAAAATGAAATTGTGTGTGCGTGTGTGTGTGTGTGTGTGCGTGCACACGTGTGTGGGCTTTTCTGGCTTTACTCAAATGGCAGCTTGTTTTGTATCTTTTTTTTTTCACTTAATATATCTGGTGATTATCCTATATCAATACACAAAGAACTTCCTCATTTTTAATGCTTGACTATTATTTCATTATGAAGATTTATCACAATTTATTGAGCTGATTCTCCATCAATAGACATTTAGCTGTTTCGTATCTTTTGCTAGAATAGCCATGCTGCTATGAATAACTATACATATTTAACTTTCCACATGTGAGAATATACTTGGAATTATGTCTTCGACATAGAATTGTTGGGTCAAAATATAAGTGCATTTTAAATTTTGGTGACATGACCAAATTTCTCTTCCCAGAGATTTTCAAGTTCTACATGCAAGATTTTCAAGTTCTACTGTGTGCTATCAAACTTTTTGTTAGGAAAAGTGCATTTAATGACTTTAGAAGATACTTATGAAATGTTGTTAACTTAAAAAAGCAAGAATTAAAATTTTATGTACAACAAATGTGTTTTATTGGGAGAGATTATGCCAAAACATTAACAGTGGTTATCTTAAAGGTATTGATCATTTAATGTCATTATTTCAAAATTGCTATAGCAGTATTATTTAACTTTGTTAGTAAAATCTCTCCAATTGATTGTAGACCCTTAGATATAGTACACATTCTACTTGTCTTTTTACTCACAACGCCTTGCCCAGACGATGACTTTAATAAGGTTGAGGAATGAATGCATAGTATTTTCCGTCAGTGTGGACAAGCATTTGTAATTTTCAATCCTGCCACCAGGTGGTGGAAGAGAGTTAAAAGTCAGGGATCTTTGGACCTAGATCTGTGAAAATCAAGCATTATGCACCGTGAGCATTTCGAAGACTTCCTAAGACTTAAAATATATATATATATTAAAAGTGAAAACTAGACAGTTAGAATTGTGTCTAAAATATCTGCCCCCAAATATTAAAAACTTCCAGGAAAAATCTTGGTGCTGTCTTCCTTAACTTCATCTTCTTTCATCTTCCCAGTTCATGCTATTTTTTTAAAAAGATTTTTATTTATTTATTTGAGAGAGAGAACAAGCAGAGGGGAGAGGCAGAGAAGGAGAAAGCAGGCTCCCTGCTGAGCAGAGAGCCCGACACAGGACTCGATCACAGCACCCTGAGATCATGACCTGAGCCAAAGGCAGACACTTAACCGACTGAGCTACCCTACCCAGGCGCCCGCTATTTTTTTTTTTTTTAAGGTTTTATTTACTTTGAGAGTGGTGAGAGAGAGAGATCATGAGCAGGGGGAAGGACTAGAAGGAGAAGCAGACTCCCCGCTGAGCAGGGAGCCCACCAAGGCACAGGATCCCAGGACCCTGGGATCACAACCTGAGCTGAAGGCAGGACCCTCAGTTCATGCTATTTCTTACCTTTCCTGCAGTTTATCCTTTCTCCTGGTGCCCACCATGGCCTCTGCTGCCTCCAGATGGTGCTGCCAGGCTTCCCTTCCTCCTAACCTCACTGCTTTCCAAAGAGATGAACAACCAGATGGCTGGATGCATGCCCTTGGAGTGATCCAGGGCTGGAGTCACTTCATCTTCTTACTTGTGGATAACTCTGCTGGTGGGATTTCATCACAAGGGGACTGGGCGTGGTATTTCCAGGCAGGACCTTTTAGCTATCCTTCAAATCACCCCAGCAATTGCCCTTTCACTGTGTCTGGACAGAGGTAGAACCTACTCAAGGGGCAAATGCTTACCTCTCCAGGCCTGTGATTGCAGGTGGCCATGAGGATGCAGTCTTGGTATCCTTGATCTTCATCTTCCCTTGTTTGAGCACCTACTCTTTGCCCAGGGTGGATTTGCCCCAGGGGTGACATCTGTCTTCCGCCCTGGCCCTGTTTAGAAGGGCAGAACTCTAACCCAGCTCTTCACCCATTTAATACCCTGGAATCTTGGGCAAGTCATTCAGCCTCTCTGGGCCACAGTTTTGGCTCAGGGCATGTAGGTCAGGGCAGTACTTTGTCCCAGAGCACCACAGTGGTACAAACCAGGGATGGGTCTGCTTTGTCTTGGGGTTATGTATGTCCTGAGGGTGGAAGAGTGCATGGAGAGGAAAGGGGCTCTGGGCTCCTACCGGAGTGGGATTGGTGGAAAATGGTCTTGGGTCTTGAGAAAGGGGAGGAGGTCCCAGAGGAGCTGAGCTCTTGGAGGCCTAGAAAGGGCCCCACTAAGGGACTTAGAGTCAAGGGCTAATAGTATCAATGACCTTTCCTTGACTTTTAGACGAAAACCTTCCCAGGGGCCGATCCGTAGCGAAGGCGGTTGGGGTAGTACACAGGACCTGCTGAAGCGTCCGCTGGCGTTGTCCGTCTTCAGGCTTTGCGGAGCTGACACCTGGTCCACGCGACCACCCTCTGATCGCTCGGGGCTCCATCCACCACCCCGCCAAGCCTGGATTTCTCCGCGAGGAATTGGTCGGGGGAGGAGGGAGCACGTAGTCAGGAAGGGAGTCAAATTCGGGAAGGCGGCAGGACCAGTTCCTTGCAATCCTTGAAGGCTTCCTGAACGAGGGGGCAATTCCAGGGTCACAGAGGTCGCGGGGCTGTCCGTGGGCGTGGGCGTCGGCGCTGGACTCAGGAGTGGCGGCCGGGGAGGAGCCGTGCGCCCGGGGCGGGCGCTATCGGGCGTGGTTTAGGACTCCGCGCGGCCTCCCCGCGGCGGGGCGACTCCCCAGTCCGACTGCGGGACCGCGGGCTGCCACAGTTCGGTCACCCGGCGCCAGCCAGCCACTCCGCTCCGCTCGGCCCCCAGCGACGCGCGCCGGCCATGACGGGCGCACTGTTCAAGGCGAACTTCTGGGTAAGTCGGCGCCGCTCGGGGCCCGGTCCCGCGGCCGTGTGCCCTCTCTGCCCGGCCCCCAGCCCGCCGCGCGCCCGCGAGTCCCCGGGGTCGGGTCCCCGGGCCCCCTGCCCCCGGGCCCCAGCGGCGTGCGGCCCGCATCTCCCCGCCCAGCATCCCGAGACCCAGGCGAGGAGCGGCCAGTCCGGGGGGAGGCTCCGGTGCCCCCGAGGCTGCGCCAGGCGCGGATCTGGCGGACCTGGGTGAGCCTCGCCGGCTGACAGCGGCAGGCACCCCCCCATCCTTACCACCACCCGGGGACCGTGTCCTCCGGGTCCGCGGACACGGACGGTCTGTCAAAGCCCCGTTAGCGCCCGCCTTTCCCCGGCAGACCCTAGAGGGCTTTCCCGAAGGAGCTTCGCCTGTTTCTGGAGCCCTCTCCCCAGGTCTTTGCCCCGGCGCAGGGATGCTGGCGGCCTCCAGGGTCCGCCTGCCCCGCTCCCTCCGTCCGGTCCTCTTCCCCCAGGCCTGTCTCTCCGCAGGTGCCCCTCAAGGGTTGTAACCCCTCATTCGGAGGAACCGGCCTCATCCCGTCACGGCAGGAGAAGTCAGCACATCTCAGAGTCTCTTACCTGGGACCCTGCTGGCTTGCATTTGGCTTCACAGCTGCCTGGCACAGCCCTCGCCCCGTCGTGGGGTGCTGGGAGGAGAAGCCTGGCGCTGAGGCCTCACCGACCCGGTTTAGATCCTGCCTTGGGAGGCCCTGTTTCCTGAAGTTTTTGAGCTTCCCCTGGGGCTCTGCCCACCTGTAGGTCCACTGCAGGCATTGTCATGGTGGGCAAAATTAGGGCAGACAGACCGGCCTTCCCCCTGCCTCACAGGGTGACACCCGGTTTTCAGATCTCAGCTCAAATGTCACCTCTTCAGGGAAGCCTTTCCTGCCCAAGAGGCCCTATTGCTTGCTCATGTGTCACTCATTCTGTTCCTTCATAGCGTTTGTGAGTTTATGGTTTTGAACTGGAGGACTGTGAGCACACGAGCACCTTGGGGCAGGCACCCTGGGGCCTTCAGGGCTACTGCCCCCCAACAAGCTGGTGGAGATGTGTGCTCCGCTAAGAGTTGTTGACTGAGTAAGTGGGTATGTAAAGCTGAAGGGCCCAAGACAGGGTGAGAGTGGCAGCCTCAGTCCTGAGAGAGCTCCCAGCCACTGACCCCTGCTTGCAGGAGTGGGTAGGGCCATGGGCAGAAAGGAGGTCTGGGTTCCCAGTTAGAGGTGAAGGTCAGCGGGGAGAGAACTTTCTGTTTATACTGTTTTTCCCCTCTGGACTTATACTTTCAGAAGGTATCCGAGATCCTGAGAGAGATTTTGCAAAGGTATCTTTCATCTCTAATTTCCTGTAACACTTTATGTCAAATAATAGAAACTCTAACAGCTGACATTACTGTGCACAGTCTGTGACTAACACCGTCCTTTTTTTTTATGATTTATTTTTTAGGGACGCCTGGTGGCTCAATCGGTTAAGTGTCTGCCTTCAGCTCAGGTCATGATCCCAGGGTCCTGGGATCGAGTCCCACATCGGGCTCCCTGCTCAGCAGGAGCCTGCTTCTCCCTCTGTCTGCCGCTCCCCCTGCTTGTACTCTCTCTCTCCCTGACAAATAAATAAAATCTTAAAAAAAAAAAAAAAAGATTTGAGAGAGAGAGAAAGAAAGAGAGAGAGTGCTCCCTTGAGGAGGGGAAGAGGGAAAGAATCTCATGCAGACTCCACGCTGAGCTGGGAGCCGATTGGGGGGGTTCAGTCTCAAGACCCTGAGATCACGACCCTGAGGTCATGACCTGAGCCGAAATCAAGAGTCAGATGCTTAATCAAGCGACTGAGCCACCCAGGTGCCCCAACTAACGCCGTTCTAGATGCGTTA